>NC_134363.1:29941528-30241528 GCF_048569485.1 Anomaloglossus baeobatrachus | reverse complement strand
AAGTGTATTGATTCAGCCTCACCGACACGATCTTTTGCAAGCTTTTTATGCTTCATTGATTATTAGAACATTATTGCAAAACAATATGTGAACTGACCATGAATTAGGTATCATGTATCAGCTGTCAACAAGCTGTCAAAATTTTATTACTACTTTATCATATTTCCATATTAATATTTACTTTCTAAAGTACTTACTTTCATAGAACTTTTCATTACAGAAGTCTTTATCACAGCACTTTGTGTTAATCAGAAGATGGAGATGATCGTTTGCCCGTCCATAAGGGGTCACATTACAAGGCATGTTAAGAGAGCAGCCCTTGAATAATGAGTGTTGAGTTCCATCTTCGAAAATAATTTTATATGTAATAAATTAATTTATGAGACCAACATGAAAGCATAATGCAAATGAAAAAATAATTGTTAAATGACATCTAGACTAGAATCCTATATAGAAAGGATTAAGAGGATGAATTAGTACCTACTTATACGTCTAAAAATAGGGCAAAAGATACAAAAAGGACATAAATTACTCACTCAATTTATATTCCTCAGAAATTGTCATACATTGATCTCCTTCTGGACATTCTATTACTTCTTCTTTACATGTATCTGAGTTCCTTTCATGACAGTGGTAGCATTTACGAGCAGTGGCTAGGTTTAAAAAAAAAATATATATATATATATATATTTGGAAAATAAAGATCACAATCATTTTTAATTAATGAATTACAGTCAGTTATAGATATGGTACTGCCATGGGTACCAACCTGCCCCCTGAGACTGAATTAATGAATTAGAGTAAGTTATTGTTATGGCATTACCATGGGTACCAACATGCTCCCTGAGACAGAATTAATTAATTACAGTCAGTTATAGATATGGTACTACCATGGGTACCAACATGTTCCCTGAGACTGAAAAAATGAATTACAGTCAGTTATAGATATGGTACTGCCATGGGTACCAACATGCACACTGAGGCTGAATAAATGAATTACAATCAGTTATTGATATGGTACTGCCATGGGTACCAATATGCACCCTGAGACTGAATTAATGAATTAAGGTCAGTTATTGATATGGCACTGACATGGGTACCAACATGCACCCTGAGACTGAATTAATTAATTACAGTCAGTTATAGATATGGTACTACCATGAGTACCAACCTGCCACCTGAGACTGAATTAATGAATTAGAGTCAGATGTTGATATGGTACTGCCATGGGTACCAACATGCACCCTGAGACTGAAAAAATTAATTATAGTCAGTTATAGATATGGTACTGACAAGGGTACGAATATGCACCCTGAGACTGAATAAATGAATTGCAGTCAGTTATATATATGGTACTACCATGGATACCAACATGCTCCCTGAGACTGACTTAATTAATTACAGTCAGTTATAGATATGGTACTACCATGGGTACCAACATGCTCCCTGAGACTGAATTAATGAATTACAGTCAGTTATAGATATGGTACTACCATGGATACAAACATGCTCACTGAGACTGAATTAATTAATTACAGTCAGTTATTGATATGGTACTGCCATGGGTACCAATATGCACCCTGAGACTGAATTAATGAATTACACTCAGTTATAGATATGTACTACCATGGCTACCAACATGCTCCCTGAGACTGAATTTATTAATTACAGTCAGTTATAGATATGGTACTACCATGGATACCAACATGCTGCCTGAGACTGAATTAAATAATTACAGTCAGTTATAGATATGGTACTGCCATGGGTTCCAGCATGCTCCCTGAGACTGAATTAATGAAATAAAGTCAGTTATAGATATAGTACCGCCATGGGTACCAACATGTTCCCTGAGACTGAATTAATGAAGTAAAGTCAGTTATAGATATGGTACTTCCATGGCTACCAATATGCACCCTGAGATTGAATTAATTAATTAGAGTCAGTTATAGATATGGTACTACCACGGGTACCAAAATGCTCCCTGAGATTGAATTAATTAATTACAGTCAGTTATAGATATGGTACTGCCATGGGTACCAACATACCCCCTGAGAAATCTACTGCCTCACCATTACCAGTAAAGATCAGCATATTATAAATAAAAGCATTGAATTAAACTATTACCTTCCAAAAACAAATTTTAAAAAATTGAAATTGGATTATTAAGCAGAAAAAGTTTAGCTGTCTAAATCAGGATTGAGCAACACACACCTCCTTCTTCAAGTCTCCATGACTGCATTCAGGTCAAATATATGATATTTTATTGGTCAAGAAATGCCTATTGGTCATGGTATTGAAATAAAATTTCTAGTATGAAAATTGGAATATTTAGAATAATATAAACAATTTCAGAGCGCATATGTTTAGCTTATACTGACCGAATTTAAACCAAAGGGTAACAAATGAGACTTGTTGAGTAGGCTTACCAATATGAAGTGAGAAGAAAACAAGAAAGAAGTTGATTGTAACGGATTTCATCTTTTGCTGTGTCCGAATATTTTGAGTAATCCTTTACCTCTGGGATGAGAAATGTTCTCTACCGGATAACAGTGACTAATACATTCTCAATGGCAATGGAGGATATGATCACACATCTATAGTATGATGGATGACGATGGTAGAACATTGAGTTTTGGGGTGTTATCTGTTGACCACTAAGATTTCAGCTCCTGGCAATTTTCAGATATTTGCACTTAATTTGTGCTTTTAATTAATAATACAATGGAGTTGTCTAAATGTTTGGTGCCAGAAGAGTTTTTCAATAAGCCTATTTGATGAGCCTTGGAGGCTAAATGGTTCCTACAACAGTATACCTAAAGCAGACAACTTGCTTACTTTACAATTACATTGAGTTCATTAACTCATAAATCATGTTAATAGCCTATAAACGTTTTTTTTCCTATTGTCATAGATAATTAAGTATATTTACCAACATAAGAGATGGCTAGTGATGATTTTATTTCTGGATCACAAACACATACAGTCCAAAATATATAATTAAACTGAAAGCAAAATTTAAATTATTTAGAACCAGAAATTATTAGTGAATTGATATATATTTTGGATTAGCTGTAGGTGCAGCAAATTTCCATTAAAACTTATAACTAGTTTTCTGTCTCAGACACAGAACATCAATATTCCAGCCAGAAATGTAGTAGTAATAACCTATAATAATATATGTCAAAAATTAACCAAAAAATTATATGCAAAAATTCAGTTTATTAGACATATATCATGAAAGAGTAATCAGTACAAAACAACAAAATAGGTGCTCAGTAAGGAAACCAAGTAAGGGGGGGCACAGCATTGCAGGACAAAAATATATATATAGGGTGGGTATAAAGTACACGTACATAATAGCAGCAAAATGGTACTGGATTCAAAAAATTCAGGCCACACCACTAAGAATAAGCTGCCTGTGCAAAAACCTAGCTAGTGGCAATATGACAGAGCACTTACCCATAGTCCCCAAAGTCCAGCAATGCAGAGTCCCTCCAAGACTCCTATGCGCGTTTTGCGTGGGCTTGACCCCCTGGAAAAAGCCCACGCGAAACGTGCATAGGGGTCTTGGAGGGACTCTGCATTGCTGGACTTTGGGGACTATGGGTAAGTGCTCTGTCATATTGACATATTCAGGCCTCTAGCTAGGCGTTTGCACAGGCACCTTATTCCTAGTGGTGTGGCCTGAATTTTTTGAATCCAGTACCATTTTGCTGCTATTATGCATGTGCAACTTATACCCAACCTCTATATATTTTTTTTTGTCCTGTAATGCTGTGCCCCCCCTTACTTGGTTTCCTTACTGAGCACCTATTTTTGTTGTTTTGTACTGTTTACTCTTTCATGATATATGTATAATAAACTGAATTTTTGCGTAGAATTTGTGGTGGAGTTTTGACTCATATTTTTATAGGTTAATATTGCTTTTGAGTCACTACCTGTTATTTTCTGTCCTTTGGTGTCTCAATTTGGGTGCCTTGATTCTTCTCAGGTTTATTCTGTGGCTCCCTGTTTTTTGTTCAAATGTTGTTAACAGGAATTTAGTAGTAGACTAGAAAATATTCACCGGGTGTAATCCATCAGACACACTCAATATAACATTTTACTGAATATCTGACACATATTACATAGATACAGTAACAGAACCAAGAAATAACCTTATTGCATAAAAATGAATCTCCATAAATTAGAATATCATCAAAAAGTTAATTTATTTCAGTAATTCAATACAAAAAAGGAAATGCATATATTATATAGAGTCATTACACACATAGGATTCCTATATATTGTATAGAGTCATTACACACAGAGGGATCTATTCCTACATATTATATAGTGTCATTACACACAGAGGGATCTATTCCTATATATTATATAGAGTCATTACACACAGAGGGATCTATTCCTATATATTATATAGAGTCATTACACACAGAGGGATCTATTCCTATATATTATATAGTGTCATTACACACAGAGGGATCTATTCCTATATATTATATAGAGTCATTACACACAGAAGGATCTATTCCTATATATTATATAGTCATTACACACAGAGGGATCTATTCCTATATATTATATAGAGTTATTATACACAGAGAGATCTATTCCTATATATTATATAGAGTCGTTACACACAGAGGGATCTATTCCTATATATTATATAGTCATTACACACAGAGGGATCTATTCCTATATATTATATAGAGTCATTACACACAGGTGGATCTATTCCTATATATTATATACAGTCATTACACACAGAGGGATCTATTCGTATATATTATATAGTCATTACACACAGAGGGATCTATTGCTATATATTATATAGTCATTACACACAGAGGGATCTATTTCTATATATTATATACAGTCATTACACACAGAGGGACCTATTCCTATATATTATATAGAGGCATTACACACAGAGGGATCTATTCCTATATATTATATAGTCATTACACACAGAGGGATCTATTCCTATATATTATATAGAGTCATTACACACAGAGGGATCTATTTCTATATATTATATAGAGTCATTACACACAGAGGGATCTATTCCTATATATTATATACTGTCATTCCACACTGAGGGATCTATTTCTATATATTATAAAGAGTCAGTAAACACAGAGGGATCTATTTCTATATATTATATATTATATAGAGTCATTACACACAGAGGGATCTATTCCAATATTTTATATAGAGTCATTACACACAGTGAGATCTATTCCTATATATTATATAGAGTCATTACACACAGAGGGATCTATTTTAAGTGTTTATTTCTGTTAATGTTGATGATTATGTCTAACAGCTAATGAAAATCCAAAAGTCATTATTTCAGAAAATTAAAATTAATAACACAAAACACCTTCAAAGGCTTCCTAACCATTTAAAATGGTCCCTTAGTCTTGTTCAGTAGGCTACACAATCATGGGGAAGTCTGCTGACTTCACAGATGTCCAGAAGGCAGTTATTGACACACTCCACAAGGAGGGTAAGCCACAAAAGGTCATTGCTAAAAAAGCTGGCTGTTCACAGAGTGCTGTTTCCAAGCAGTGGCGTAACTAGAGTTTCATGGGCCCTGGTGCAAAATGTGGCCTGGGGCCCCCCTCCACGTACACCGACACTCGGGATACGGGATTATGACACTGACACTCGGGATTCAGGATAATGATGCTGACACTTGGCTCTTACCCACATCACCCAGCTTTCCCATGATCTGAAATCCCTCTATCAGCACCCAGCTTTCCTATGTTCTGATATCCATCTTGTCCTCGGCATCAGCTTCCCCATGCTCTGCTATACATCTTTCCCTCAGCACCCAGCTTTCCCATATCAGAGCATGGGAAAGCTGGGTGCTGAGACATGATGTATAGCAGAGCATGGGAAAGCTGGGTGCTGAGAGATGTATAGCAGAGCATGGGAAAGCTGGGTGCTGAGAGAAAGAGCCTTTTTCCCTCAGCACAAAATGCTCCCATCCCCTGCTTGTATCTTTGTCCCCCTCATATACAGTCTCCGAATACCATAATGGCCCCCACATAGCCTTCCATATGGTATAAAGGGTCCCACATAACCCTTCATATATTAGAATGCTCCCCCATAGTCCCCCATGTATTATAATGCATTTCCCATAGTCCTCCATGTATAAAGTAGCCCTTATACCCCTCCAATTAATATAATGAATTTCCCATAGTTCTCCATGTATTATAATCCACTCCATAGTACTCTATATATTATACTGCACCACATGGTCCTCCATGTTTTATATCGCACCCCCATAGTCCATGTATAAGGTAGCCTCTATAGTCCTCCATATGTTATAATGTAGCTCCCATAGCCCTATATGTATTATAATGCAGCCCCATAAATCTTCATATTGTATTATGCAGCCACATGTATAATGCACACCTACAGTCTATGTATAAGGTGTCATTCATGTTTATTATGCAGCCCCATAGACCTCCATGTATAATGCAGTCCCATAGACCTCTATGTATCATGCAGCCCTATAGACCTCCATGTATCTTGCGGCCAGCACCCACAGGCCTCCATGTGTCATACAGCCTGCCCCTCCAGGGCCATGTGTCATGAAGCCAGCCCCCCCCCCAAGGCCTCCATGTGTCATGCAGCCAGGCCCCCCCCAAGGCCTCCATGTGTCATGCAGCCAGGCCCTCCCCAAGGCCTCCATGTAGGTAAGGATGGTTGACCTTAGGGAGATCAACATCCAGCACCGCGGAGCACCATCACGTGTTTTCTCAACGCAGTGATTCTAGAGCAATGCCCCCTGGGAAATATGAAAAACAAGAAAGCTAAGGAGACACCATCACATGTTTCTCAACGCTGGCAGGTAACTAGCCAGGTCTTTCACCGGGAAGGAAAAACCATGGGAAGGGCAGTCCCCAGTCAAGGAAACCACCTATGCCTAACATGGTATCCATCCACAGACAGCTGTTTCGGGGTATTTGCCCCTCATCAGTGTGGAGTAGGAAACTGGCTAGTGGGAGCAATGCCTAGTAGAAGACTATAAAGGTAAGGATGGTTGACCTTAGGGAGATCAACATCCAACACCGCGGAGACACCATCACGTGTTTTCTCAATGCAGTGATTCTAGAGCAATGCCCCCCTGGGAAATATGCAAAACAAGGAAGCCGCGGAGACACCATCACATGTTTCACCTATATATTTTGGCATAGGTGGTTTCCTTGACTGGAGACTGCCCTTCCCGTGGTTTTTCCTTTCCGGTGAAAGACCTGGCTAGTTACCTGCAAAGCATTAAGAAACATGTGATGGTGTCTCCGCGGCTTCCTTGTTTTGCAAGGCCTCCATGTGTCCTGTAGCCACCCCCCCATGCCTCCATGTGTCCTACAGCCAGCCCTCCCACCAATGCCTCCATGTGTCCTGCAGCCAGCCCTCCCACCAATGCCTCCATGTGTCCTGCAGCCAGCCCTCCCACCAATGCCTCCATGTGTCCTGCAGCCAGCCCTCCCACCAATGCCTCCATGTGTCCTGCAGCCAGCCCTCCCACCAATGCCTCCATGTGTCCTGCAGCCAGCCCTCCCACCAATGCCTCCATGTGTCCTGCAGCCAGCCCTCCCACCAATGCCTCCATGTGTCCTGCAGCCAGCCCTCCCACCAATGCCTCCATGTGTCCTGCAGCCAGCCCTCCCACCAATGCCTCCATGTGTCCTGCAGCCAGCCCTCCCACCAATGCCTCCATGTGTCCTGCAGCCAGCCCTCCCACCAATGCCTCCATGTGTCCTGCAGCCAGCCCTCCCACCAATGCCTCCATGTGTCCTGCAGCCAGCCCTCCCACCAATGCCTCCATGTGTCCTGCAGCCAGCCCTCCCACCAATGCCTCCATGTGTCCTGCAGCCAGCCCTCCCACCAATGCCTCCATGTGTCCTGCAGCCAGCCTCCCCGTGTACTCACTAATTTATAAAAAAATAAAAAAAAACAAGTACTCACCTCTCTTCTCTTTCCATCGCTGCTTTGTGCTCACCTCTACTTGTTTCACCACTGCTCGTCCTCACCTCTGTCCTCATTTCCCTGTGGCTCCGGTTGGCATCCTCCTGTCCTGTGCTCTGTGCTCTCACAACACACAGCAGTCGCACAGGAGTGACATCACCGCGCAGTCACGGGGGAAGAATGATGATGCATATGTGTCGCCCTGGGCAAGCCAGGGGACACAGAACACAACACCCACACCCCACATCCCAGGTAGGAACACCACAGTCAAACCACAAACCCTTGTTGCCCTCTTCCAGAGACTGTTGATGCACACCAGGGGGTGGGCCAGGCGGTTGGCTCCGCCCACCGAGGAGGTCACAGTGCTGGAAGAGGGAGGAAACCAGGCAGTCTAGTCAGGGAGGAGGAAGTGGAAGGACTAGAAGTTAAGCCCAGGCAGGGCAAGTGTGAGGAGAAAAGCAGAGCAAAAGTAAACAACAGAGGAGTGGAAGCAGAAAGGAGGAAAGTAAGAGTAGTGGAAAGAAAGAGCGTGAAAAGCCTGAAGGTCCGTGACTGTGTGTCCGGACGGAACCAGCAAGGTTGACAACGACGGTGACTGTCCGGAGTGGGACGGTTCGGAAGTTCCTGGAAGGACCCCGTTGGCTGTGTGCCCGGTGGTCTGGAGCAGTGTTCCGAAGGACAGTCAGCACCAGGACAGGGGCCTTTCGGACCCCAGCAGGGCTAGGAGTCGTCAGATCTGCTAAATCCGTTAGTGAAGGGGACGTAGATCCCCCAGCAACAAAGTCCCGATTGACGGCAACAGCCCGACCATTACCGAGGAGACACCGCCACCGCCAGGGCACCAGTTTCCTCAGGGCCAGCGCCTGCGGGCAAAGTGTAGGGCTCCTCCGGCCCAGATTGCAGCCGGGGAGCGGGTAACCGGAGGGAATCCAACGCTACCATCATCAGAACACAAGGTGCAGGGAAGAGTGACATCACCGTTAACTACCGGGGAAGCAAGTGCAGCCGTCTGTGGGACCGTCCTACCAGCCGTTGGTTTACCGTACAAACTGTGTCCGTGTCTCAGGCTGAGTGAGTACCACAGTGCCGCAAGGCACAGCGCTGCCCCCGCGTCCCTGCGCCCTCCAGGCCCTACACTATACATCTCTCCACCGGGCCCCGGGATCACCAACCCCTACCCACGGAGGGGCAACACAACACCTGGCTGCTCCCATCACCATCCCCGGGACCCCCACACTGAGCAGCGGTGGTGCAATCACCACAACCGTGGGTGGCGTCACGAACTATAACCCCAACAAACACCCCCCTTTCACTCACGGGCGAGGAGTGTCGCTCGAGACACCCCGGGATCCGGCCCGCAGCTCGAGCCACCAGGAGCAACTGCCGGACCCGAGCAGAAGGGGTGAGCGCGGTGTGCTGACACCCTCCTCCCCGCCCGCGACAACTTGGCGTCACGAACAGGATCTTACCGCTCTGCCGTCAGGTAGAGGTGCGCCTTGTTACAGCCGGAGGTATCCGGCAGAAAAATTTCAGAAGCCGCCATCTTTGGCGCGAAAAGTTCCCGCTCGAGCGTCTTCTCGAGCAGTAGAGGCGCGAAGGCCAAAACCCCGCCCCGAAAGAGGAGGGGCCGGAAAGAGCTAAGGGGGACGGAAACAAGATGTCTGCGCCCGACGAAGCCGCTGGAGGAGCGGTGGTCGCAGCCGCAGCGGCACCCGCGGATGGGAATGGGCCTGCCCAGGTCCCGGCCGTACTGGCGGGAGGTGCCGCGGCCCCCGCGCTTGCTCAGGTCATGCCGTTTTCCTTGCCCTATGCGCCCGGAGCTGCCTGGCTACCGCAGTATGACGGGAAACCGGATGCGTTGCAGGCCTTCCGGAAAAAGCTTAACCCGTTGCTAGAGCTGTACCCCCTGACTGATAAGCAACGTGCAGCGATAGTGCTAGGCCAGCTAACCGGTGCGGCGGAGCAGGAAGCGGAGACCTGGGCCGAGGGGGACCGGCTCTCTGTAGCCACCATCTTTGAGAAGCTACAGACTGCCTTCGAGACCCGGACTGAAGCTGAGCTGAGGATGCAGTTTTACCAGTGCCGGCAACGAGCTGGGGATAGCATTCGGGACTATGCTCTACGTCTGCAGACCGCCCTCCGCACGCTGAAGCGGGTGAACTCTATTAATGAGGCGGATAGCAATAAGATGTTAGTGGAGCAATTTGCGCAGGGGATGAGGTCCCCTGAGGATCGTAAACAACTCCGGCTGTGGGCCCTGGAACACCCCGATGTGGACTTTGCTGTGTTAAAGGAGCGGGCTATCAAAGCACTACAGCCCCCAGCTGCTGAAGCTCTGGAACCCGTCCTGTGGCCCGTCGAGACAGCTCCCGTTGTGGCGGCCTCAGCCAAACCAACCTCCTTATTACCCGCAGCATCGAGCAGCACAGTGGAAGAACTGGCAGCCCAGGTCCGTCGCATGGACGGAGACCTTGCCAAAATCCTTGCTGCGCTTCAACCTCTGACCAGATCTCAGCCCCCAGCGCAGATACAGCTTGCTGACAGCCCCGAAGATGTTCCCTGGATGCAGCAGAGAAGCGCTAACAACCCGCGGAGCAGACCTCCAATCTGCTACAAGTGCCGTAAGCCGGGTCATGTTTACCGACAGTGCCCGTTAAACGAGCAACCCCTGGGGCCCCGGGCCAATCCTCAGGAGTAGAACACCGTGGCCCCCCGGACTGGCGAGACCGATACGTCGGGGCCCGCCCTATTATCCCTGTGGCTGTGGACGGCATACCCGTGATGGCTCTCTTGGACACTGGATCACAGGTAACTACCATACCGTACACATTGTACCAGCAATATTGGGCCACAGACGAACTGGCGCCTCCAGACAATAGTATAAATTTGATTGCCGCTAATGGACTTCCACTGACTCAGGTGGGGTATAAAGAGGTGGCTATGACAGTGGGGCAAGCTGAACTGCAACACCAGGGTATGATTGTGATCATGAATGAGCCTAGTGATCATAACCCGAAAATAGTGTTGGGAACCAATGTGATGGAACACTGCATGGCTGATGTGTTGAACCTTTTGCAGCAGCTAGCCGCCACGGCGGCGGGGAGCCGGCAGAGGGCTGTGCAGCGTGAGATCCGCGCCCTGATGTACCGCCAGCATGTAAGCTCAACCGGAGGGGAGATTGGTGGAGTGCGAGTGATGGATGTTGCTCCATTGACTGTGCCCCCTAGGAGTGAGATGATGATCTGGTGTAGGGCAGCAGTAGGGCCTCAGGGGCGTGACTACCCTGCGATGATGGAACCCATGCCTTCCGAGCACTGGCCCACTGTAGTGGCCGCCCGAGGGGTGGTAGATGTGAAGAAAGGGAGAGTGCCTGTGAGAGTGTTGAACTGTGGGGAGGAAGAAGTCAGGCTTCCCCGGTATGCCACCATTGCCAGGCTGCTCACCCTGGACCCTCACACTATCCAAGAAGCCCGTCCATCCACACTCCCACCTACCACCAGCACTTCCCCACCCCAGGGGGACACCAAGGAGTGGCACCAACAGCTACATGTGGGCACTGATGATACCCCTACACATCACAGGGCAGGGGTACACCGGGTAGTGCAGGAGTACGAACAGGTTTTCAGTAAGCACCCCCTAGACTTTGGGCAGATCAAGGGGGTCCAACACCACATTCCCACGGGTGAACATCCCCCTATCAAAGAGAGGTATAGACCTATTCCCCCTGCACATTATCAGTGTGCCAAAGATATGTTGAAGAATATGAAGGAGGCAGGGGTTATTCGGGACAGTTGTAGTCCCTGGGCCGCTCCGTTGGTACTGGTCAAGAAGAAGGATGGTACCATGCGGATGTGTGTGGACTACCGGAAGATCAACCAGATAACCCATAAAGATGCCTATCCATTGCCTCGTATTGAAGAATCTTTGGCTGCACTGAGAACTGCAAACTACTTCTCGACCCTTGACCTCACCAGCGGATACTGGCAAGTGGCCGTGGCCCCCGAGGACCGGGAGAAGACCGCCTTCACCACCCCGATGGGGCTATGCGAATTCAATAGCATGCCGTTTGGGCTGTGCAATGCCCCCGGGACCTTCCAACGGTTGATGGAGTGCTGTCTGGGACATTTAAACTTCGAGACCGTCCTGCTGTATTTGGATGATGTGATTGTTTATTCCCAGACGTATGAGGCCCATCTGGAGCACCTGGCCGAGGTGTTCGCGTCCCTTGCCAAGTTCGGGATGAAGTTGAAGCCCTCGAAGTGCCATCTGCTGAAACCCAGGGTGCAGTATCTCGGACACGTGGTGAGTGCGGATGGTGTCGCCCCTGACCCTGAGAAGATCACTGCCATCCAGAGCTGGCCGAGACCAACCACAGTGAGGGAAGTAAGGCAGTTCCTGGGTCTGGTGGGGTACTACCGGCGCTTTATAAAGGGGTACACGAAGATGGCTGCCCCCATGCAAGATCTCCTCGTGGGACAGACCAAAGGTGGTAGACCTATTGGAGCTCCACTGTTGTGGGAGGACAAGCATGAGGAGTCCTTTGGCCAGTTGAAGGCGGCCTTGACCGGAGAAGAGGTCTTGGCGTACCCTGACTATGGGCGCCCGTTCATCCTCCACACGGACGCCAGTAACGTGGGGCTAGGAGCGGTCTTGTCCCAGGTCCAGGATGGGAAGGAGAAGGTGATTGCCTACGCCAGCCGAAAACTCCGGCCGACCGAAAGGAACCCTGAGAACTATAGCTCCTTCAAGCTCGAGCTATTGGCGTTGGTGTGGGCTATCACAGAGCGGTTCCGCCACTACCTGGCGGCGGCAAAATTCACCACGTTTACGGACAACAATCCGCTAACTCACCTGAACACGGCCAAGTTGGGCGCGCTGGAGCAGCGGTGGGTAGCCCGGTTAGCCAACTATGATTTCACCATAAAGTACCGAGCTGGTCGTGTCAACATCAATGCAGATGCACTCTCCCGGATGCCCCATTTGTCAGAAGAGGGGTGTGAGGATGACGACCTCGAGGAGATTGAGTTGCCTGCGTTTCACCAGCCGCCTACTGAGAGGGTACAAGTATGTCAGCAACGGGTGGATCTGGACCCGCGGCCCAGTCAAGAGTGGCAGGACGCCCAGGACCAAGCGCCGGCTGTCCGCCTTGTCAAGACCCTGGTGGAACAAGGTGCTATGGGGATAGACCCTGCCGCTCCAGCCGAAGCCCAACGCTTGTGGAAAGAACGAAAACGGCTCTACCTACACCAAGGGAGGCTGTACCGTGAGCTGATCAACCCAAAGACCCATGAGAAAATATGCCAGTTGATCGTTCCTCAAGCTGAGGTTGCTACTGTCCTGCGGGCATACCATGATGGTGCTGGTCACTTCGGGTGGAAGAAGCTGGAGATGCTGTTGAGGGAGCGGTTCTATTGGAGTGGGATGCGTGAATCGGTGGAAGCCTGGTGCCGAGAGTGCGGTCCTTGTACACTGAGGAGAAAGGACGAGACTAGCCAGAGGGCACCGTTACATCCCATAGTCACCCATCAGCCGCTGGAGCTGGTCGCCCTGGACCATGTCAAACTCACCCCTAGCCGAAGTGGGTACACCTACGCATTGACCATGGTAGACCACTACTCAAGATTCATGGTGGTAGTCCCCGTTAAGGACCTGACTGGTCGAACCGCTGCCCGAGCGTTCCAGGCCTATTTTTGCCGACCCCATGGGTACCCCGAGAAGGTGCTGACCGACCAAGGCCCGGCTTTTGAAGCAGAAGTGTTTCACGAATTCTGCCAGTTGTACGGCTGCAAGAAGATCCGGACCACTCCGTACCACGCCCAAACCAACGGCATGTGCGAAAAAAATGAATCACTTGGTCCTGGGGCTCCTCAAGACGTTACCGCTGGAAGAACGGAACATGTGGCCGGAAAAGTTACCCGACTTGGTCGACATGTACAATAATATCCCATCCAGCTCGACGAAGTGCACCCCAGCGTATCTGATGAGGGCCCGGCCTGGCCGCCTGCCGGTGGATCTGGAAATGGGGTTGGAGGCTCCGGAAGCACTCCCTTCAACGGCAGAATGGGAAAGTCGGAGGAGGGCCCAGTACCGGCAAATCCAGGAGTATGTGGAGAAAAACCTCAGTCGAAGTCGAGAACAGCAAGAGCACCGGTTCAACCAGAAGGCGCCTGCAGGTCCTTTCCAGCCAGGAGATGTGGTGCTGAAACGGAAGAGAAAAGCCCACAAACTGGATGACCAGTGGGAGCAAGTCCCTTACGTCGTACAACCCACCGAGTGGGACAATGGGAAGACCTACCAGATCAGTCGTGACCAAGGGGGCACCCTGGCCACAGTTTCTCGGGACCATCTAAAAAAATGCCCCCCAGCGTTGAAAGCAGAGGCTGAAGTACCGGTTCCTCCACCAGTGGAAAAGGCAGCAGAGGTAATCCACACTGTAATGGGTGACTTCCCAGCAAACTGGCCTACGCAGAACGGCGCGGTGATCCTTCCAATGATACTGTTCCCACAACCCGTGGATGAAGAAGTAGTGGAAGCGGTTAACCGTGAGCCAGAACCAGTGCCAGTGCCCAGGGATGAACCTGTACCCAGCCCCCCTGCACCTCCGCCTGCCCCACACTATAGCAGGGAGGAGGAACCGATTGTTCCCTCTACCCCACTGTCTAGCACCACTGACACCGGGCCCCGAAGGTCCACCCGTTCCAACCTAGGTAGACCCCCACTTAGGTACAGGGAGACCGTTCTGTGAGTAAGAGGGGCCCGCAAAGGTAAAAGGTTGGTGTGTGTCTGTTAACAGTTTGTTGAAAGTTTTGAAAAATGAAAAAAATGATTACCGAGTTTTCACCAGATTTGCCTTTGTGATTTGAACCGGCTGGAGCCGGCACCGTTGTCCCCGTGGGGACCGTTAAAAGTTTAAAAAATGCATGGGAACTATCCATGGACAAGCCCGTGAACTCTGCAGGGCAACCACAAACGTTAGTGGCTTGTAAATATGTTGGGTACCGTTACCGTTTCCGCAGTGCCGCCTCCGGAGAGGCAGGTTGGAGGGAGGGCCCTGAGCAGAGCAGGCCAGGGCCCAGCCGCCAAAGGAACCGGTGGCTACCCTCTGGAGGGAAGGACAGATCCCGCTCGGGTGACTTGTGCTGGACTGTGGGTCAAGGGGTGCTGCCTGGGTTTTAGGGGCAGCATCAGGGCCAGGTTGCTTGGGTGGGAGAGAGCGGAAACCGTGACCGTACACCGTTGAAACGTTAAAAGTAAATGTGCCTCCCGTCTTGGGAAGAGTTGATTAAAAATGTAATGCATGTTTGTTTAACCCTGTTATCCCCTTTTTACAGAAAAATAAAACCGGTGTAGGACGGCAGCCCGCGGACGGTCTGCATTTTGCTAAGGGAAAATGTGTCGCCCTGGGCAAGCCAGGGGACACAGAACACAACACCCACACCCCACATCCCAGGTAGGAACACCACAGTCAAACCACAAACCCTTGTTGCCCACTTCCAGAGACTGTTGATGCACACCAGGGGGTGGGCCAGGCGGTTGGCTCCGCCCACCGAGGAGGTCACAGTGCTGGAAGAGGGAGGAAACCAGGCAGTCTAGTCAGGGAGGAGGAAGTGGAAGGACTAGAAGTTAAGCCCAGGCAGGGCAAGTGTGAGGAGAAAAGCAGAGCAAAAGTAAACAACAGAGGAGTGGAAGCAGAAAGGAGGAAAGTAAGAGTAGTGGAAAGAAAGAGCGTGAAAAGCCTGAAGGTCCGTGACTGTGTGTCCGGACGGAACCAGCAAGGTTGACAACGACGGTGACTGTCCGGAGTGGGACGGTTCGGAAGTTCCTGGAAGGACCCCGTTGGCTGTGTGCCCGGTGGTCTGGAGCAGTGTTCCGAAGGACAGTCAGCACCAGGACAGGGGCCTTTCGGACCCCAGCAGGGCTAGGAGTCGTCAGATCTGCTAAATCCGTTAGTGAAGGGGACGTAGATCCCCCAGCAACAAAGTCCCGATTGACGGCAACAGCCCGACCATTACCGAGGAGACACCGCCACCGCCAGGGCACCAGTTTCCTCAGGGCCAGCGCCTGCGGGCAAAGTGTAGGGCTCCTCCGGCCCAGATTGCAGCCGGGGAGCGGGTAACCGGAGGGAATCCACCGCTACCATCATCAGAACACAAGGTGCAGGGAAGAGTGACATCACCGTTAACTACCGGGGAAGCAAGTGCAGCCGTCTGTGGGACCGTCCTACCAGCCGTTGGTTTACCGTACAAACTGTGTCCGTGTCTCAGGCTGAGTGAGTACCACAGTGCCGCAAGGCACAGCGCTGCCCCCGCGTCCCTGCGCCCTCCAGGCCCTACACTATACATCTCTCCACCGGGCCCCGGGATCACCAACCCCTACCCACGGAGGGGCAACACAACACCTGGCTGCTCCCATCACCATCCCCGGGACCCCCACACTGAGCAGCGGTGGTGCAATCACCACAACCGTGGGTGGCGTCACGAACTATAACCCCAACAAACACCCCCCTTTCACTCACGGGCGAGGAGTGTCGCTTGAGACACCCCGGGATCCGGCCCGCAGCTCGAGCCACCAGGAGCAACTGCCGGACCCGAGCAGAAGGGGTGAGCGCGGTGTGCTGACACCCTCCTCCCCGCCCGCGACACATAGAGCTACACCGGCCGCTCTATGCAATATCATAGCAGTGTGTGATGACGGGGGCCTGGTGTCAGCGGCAGCGGCCAGGTCAAATAGCAGCCGCGTGGTCTGCGGCAGAACAGCGCAGCTCCTCTCTCACAGAAAGGAGCTGGCTGCTGATCTGCGGGCGGCCGCGGGCCCCTAACCTCCCGGGCCCGGTCACAATGGCGACCGCTGCGACCGCGGTAGTTACACCCCTGTATACAAGCATATTAATGGAAAGTTGAGTGGAAGGAAAAAGTGTACTAACAAAAGGTAGAAAAAGCAACCGGGATAATCGCAGCATTGATAGGATTTTTTAAGAAAAGGCCACTAAAAAATTTGGGGAGATTCACAAGGAGTGGACGCTGCTGGAGTCAGTGCTTCAAGAGCCACCACACACAGACGTATCCAGGACATGAGCTACAAGTGTCACATTCCTCGTGTCACCACTCATGACCAATAGACAACGCCAGAAGCGTCTTACCTGGGCCAAGGAAATAAAGATCTGGACTGTTCTCAGTGTCCAAGGAGTTGTTTTCAGATGAAAGTAAATTTTGCATTTCATTTGGAAATTGCGGTCCGAGAGTCTGGAGGAAGAGCGGAGGCCACAGTCCAAGCTGCTGAGGTCTAGTGTGAAGTCTCCACAATCAGTGATGGTTTGGGGAACCATGACATCTCCTGGTGTAGCTCCACTGTGCTTCATCAAGACCAAAGTCAGCGCAGCCGTCTACCAGGAAATTTTAGAGCAGTTCCCTCTGCCAACCAGTTTCTGGAGATGGAAATGTCATTTTCCAGCAGGACTTGGCCCCTGTCCACACTGCCAAAAGTACCAATACCTGGTTTACTAACCACAGTATCACTGTGCTTGATTGGCCAGCAAACTCTCCTGACCTAAACCCCATAGAGAATCTATTAGAGAAACCAGAGTCAACAATGCAGACAAGCTGAAGGCGGCTATCAAAGCAACCTGGGCTTCCATAACACCTCAGCAGTGCCACAGGCTGATCGCCTCCATGCCACATTGCCGCATTGATGCAGGAATTCATCCAAAAGTAGCCCCAACCAAGTATTGAGGCATTTACTGCACAGACTTTTCAGGAGGCGCCAACATTTCTGACTGTAAAATCATTTTTTATATATAATATTCTAATTTTCTGAGATAATGACTTTAGGGTTTTCACTGGCTGTAAGCCATAATCATCAACAGAAATAAACACGTGAAATAGATCCCTCTGTGATTAATGACTCTATATAATATATAGGAATAGATCCCTCTGTGTGTAATGACTCTATATAATATATATGAATAGATCCCTCTGTGTGTAATGACTATATAATATATATGAATAGATCCCTCTGTGTGTAATGACTATATAATATATAGGAATAGATCCCTCTGTGTGTAATGACTCTATATAATATATATGAATAGAACCCTCTGTGTGTAATGACTCTATATAATATATAGGAATAGATCCCTCTGTGTGTAATGACTCTATATAATATATAGGAATAGATCCCTCTGTGTGTAATGACTCTATATAATATATAGGAATAGATCCCTCTGTGTGTAATGACTCTATATAATATATAGGAATAGATCCCTCTGTGTGTAATGACTCTATATAATATATAGGAATAGATCCCTCTGTGTGTAATGACTCTATATAATATATATGAATAGATCCCTCTGTGTGTAATGACTATATAATATATAGGAATAGATCCCTCTGTGTGTAATGACTCTATATAATATATAGGAATAGATCCCTCTGTGTGTAATGACTCTATATAATATATATGAATAGATCCCTCTGTGTGTAATGACTATATAATATATAGGAATAGATCCCTCTGTGTGTAATGACTCTATATAATATATAGGAATAGATCCCTCTGTGTGTAATGACTCTATATAATATATAGGAATAGATCCCTCTGTGTGTAATGACTATATATAATATATAGGAATAGATCCCTCTGTGTGTAATGACTCTATATAATATATATGAATAGATCCCTCTGTGTGTAATGACTCTATATAATATATAGGAATAGATCCCTCTGTGTGTAATGACTCTATATAATATATAGGAATAGATCCCTCTGTGTGTAATGACTCTATATAATATATAGGAATAGATCCCTCTGTGTGTAATGACTCTATATAATATATAGGAATAGATCCCTCTGTGTGTAATGACTATATAATATATAGGAATAGATCCCTCTGTGTGTAATGACTCTATATAATATATAGGAATAGATCCCTCTGTGTGTAATGACTCTATATAATATATATGAATAGATCCCTCTGTGTGTAATGACTCTATATAATATATAGGAATAGATCCCTCTGTGTGTAATGACTCTATATAATATATAGGAATAGATCCCTCTGTGTGTAATGACTCTATATAATATATAGGAATAGATCCCTCTGTGTGTAATGACTATATAATATATAGGAATAGATCCCTCTGTGTGTAATGACTCTATATAATATATATGAATAGAACCCTCTGTGTGTAATGACTCTATATAATATATAGGAATAGATCCCTCTGTGTGTAATGACTCTATATAATATATAGGAATAGATCCCTCTGTGTGTAATGACTCTATATAATATATAGGAATAGATCCCTCTGTGTGTAATGACTCTATATAATATATATGAATAGATCCCTCTGTGTGTAATGACTATATAATATATAGGAATAGACCCCTCTGGGTGTAATGACTCTATATAATATATAGGAATAGATCCCTCTGTGTGTAATGACTCTATATAATATATAGGAATAGATCCCTCTGTGTGTAATGACTCTATATAATATATAGGAATAGATCCCTCTGTGTGTAATGACTCTATATAATATATATGAATAGATCCCTCTGTGTGTAATGACTATATAATATATAGGAATAGATCCCTCTGTGTGTAATGACTCTATATAATATATAGGAATAGATCCCTCTGTGTGTAATGACTCTATATAATATATATGAATAGATCCCTCTGTGTGTAATGACTCTATATAATATATAGGAATAGATCCCTCTGTGTGTAATGACTCTATATAATATATAGGAATAGATCCCTCTGTGTGTAATGACTCTATATAATATATATGAATAGATCCCTCTGTGTGTAATGACTATATAATATATAGGAATAGATCCCTCTGTGTGTAATGACTCTATATAATATATATGAATAGAACCCTCTGTGTGTAATGACTCTATGTAATATATAGGAATAGATCCCTCTGTGTGTAATGACTCTATATAATATATAGGAATAGATCCCTCTGTGTGTAATGACTCTATATAATATATAGGAATAGATCCCTCTGTGTGTAATGACTCTATATAATATATGCATTTCCCTTTTTGTATTGAATTACTGAAATAAATTACCTCTTTGATAATATTATAATTTATTGAGATGCACTTGTAAATACTATAATAGAACGAAACTTAAAACTTACAGCATATTCCATAATAGAACTGGGCTTACTGCAAAATAAATTTTCCTATACGAAAGAGTTCACATCAAAATGAAAAATAGCCAGGAACTGCTCAAAGTAAGTCCATAAAACATCACAATTTTAGTCCACAAACATGCGTAGACAAGAATAAGGGCATGCCCCCCAAAATGCATAGACTCGCTACTGTCTACCCACTTTTGTGTTTTTAAGCTTGTTCTTGTTTTAATCAATGGATAAAATCGTGATGTTTCATGGACTTACTTTGGGTGGAGGCTGGATTTTGATATGGACTCATTTGCCTTCAGGAAGCCACCTGTTGTTCCTCAGCACCACACCCTATTGAGTATCCCCTTCTTTGGTGAGCTGTTATACATGTTTTGTCTCTATTTTCTATACTAATGCATGTATTTGTGCAAACTCAACTTCAACATTAAAGATATCCGGGGATTGAGTAGATGTGGACAATTAAGGCGGGCTTTGCACACTACGACATCGTAGGTGCGATGTCGGTGGGGTCAAATTGAAAGTGACGCACATCCGGCATCGCAGGCGACATCGTAGTGTGTAAAGCCTAGATGATACGATTAACGAGTGCAAAAGCGTCGTAATCGTATCATCGGTGCAGCGTCGGCGTAATCCATAATTACGCTGACGCGACGGTCCGATGTTGTTCCTTGCTCCTGCGGCAGAACACATCGCTGTGTGTGAAGCCGCAGGAGCGAGGAACATCTCCTACCGGCGTCACTGCGGCTTCCGTAGGATATGCGGAAGGAAGGCTCATCTCCGCCCCTCAGCTCCTATTGGCCGCTTGCCGTGTGACGTCGCAGTGACGCCGTATGACCCGCCCCCTTAATAAGGAGGCGGGTCGCCGGCCAGAGCGAAGTCCCAGGACAGGTGAGTCCATGTGAAGCTGCCGTAGCGATAATGTTCGCTACGGCAGCTATCACAAGGATATCGCAGCTGCGACGGCGGCGGGGACTATCGCGTGCGGCATCGCAGCATCGGCTTGCAATGTCGCAGCGTGCAAAGTACCCCTAAGGGAATATCAATCTTGCCTCAAGATGGAAGTGGAGGTGGTGGGGGTTGGTAAGAGTGACTACAGGTACTGAGCTGGACTAGTCTTGTGCGTAAACATCTCGCTAACTAGTGCGCCTTAATTTATATACACAATCAGCACGGTAGAAGTTGATATTGCACAAGTATGTGCATTAGAATAGAAATATAGATACATCATTCTAATCTATATATATAATTACCTTATTCTGTCTGTCATGCTCCAAAATTGTGTCCTTACGGTGACACAAAGCTGATTGGCCGCTGGGCTCGCCATGGCCCCGCCCCCCCACACGGATTGGCCTCTCGCCCCGGCTCTCTGCAGGCCCCGCCCCCCTCACGCAATGCACGCTCGCTCTGACCCAACTGACACGGAGCTCCGACTCCCAGGTGAGTACACACACACACCAGATCACACTCACTCTCACACACACCTCACACACACATCCACACACTCACAACATCCTGGGATATCGCTTGCTTCTACACCGGCTCCGTCACGATCCCAGCAGCGCCAGACATAACCTTGCGATGCTGGGATCTTGACGGAGCCGGTGAACGCTGGTAACCATTATACACATCGGGTAACTAAGGTCCCTTAGTTATCCGATGTGTATCATAGTTACCAGTGTACACCGGCTCCCAGTACACATGTGCAGGGAGCCGGCATTATACTCCTCTCCCCCCAGGACTACTCCTCCTATTACAGTCCTCCTATTATACTCCTCTCTGAGTATAATAGGAGAACTATTATAGCATGGGGGATGTAGCACGATGGGGAATGCGCAGCATGGGGGATGTAGCACGATGGGGAGTGCGCAGCATGGGGATGTAGCACGATGGGGAGTGCGCAGCATGGGGGATGTAGCACGATGGGGAGTGCGCAGCATGGGGGATGTAGCACGATGGGGAGTGTGCAGCATGGGGGATGTAGCACGATGGGGAGATGCGCAGCATGGGGGATGTAGCACGATGGGGAGTGCGCAGCATGGGGGATGTAGCACGATGGGGAGTACGCAGCATGGGGGATGGAGCACGATGGGGAGTGCGCAGCATGGGGGATGTAGCACGATGGGGAGTGCGCAGCATGGGGGATGTAGCACGATGGGGAGGTGCGCAGCATGGGGGATGTAGCACGATGGGGAGTGCGCAGCATGGGGGATGTAATACGATGGGGAGTGCGCAGCATGGCGGATGGAGCACGATGGCGGGTGCGCAGCATGGGGGATGTAGCACAATGGGGAGTGCGCAGCATGGGGGATGTAGCACGATGGGGTTGTAGCACGATGGGGGATGTAGTACGATGGGGGGTGCGCAGCATGGGGGATGTAGCACGATGGGGAGTGCGCAGCATGGGGGATGTAGCACGATGGGGAGTGCGCAGCATGGGGGATGTAGCACGATGGGGAGTGCGCAGCATGGCGGATGTAGCACGATGGGGAGTGCGCAGCATGGGGGATGTAGCACGATGGGGAGTACGCAGCATGGCGGATGGAGCACGATGGGGAGTGCGCAGCATGGAGGATGGAGCACGATGGGGAGTGCGCAGCATGGGGGATGGAGCACGATGGGGGTGCGCAGCATGGGGGATGGAGCACGATGGGGAATGCGCAGCATAGGGGATGGGGCATGATGGGGGTGCGCAGCATGGAGGATGGAGCACGATGGGAGGTGCACACCTCCCCCCAACACACACACACACACACACAGGGAACCACAAACACCGCCATACACAGACACCCACACACACAGACAACGCTGCACACACACAACACCCAACACACAAACACCGCGGCATACATAAATATACGCACATACCGCGCAACACACACATTGCACAAAACATACCTCCCCCCAAAACACACCACACCCACACAAACCGCGCAACACACACACACAACGCGACAGACACACAGCGCTCCACAAACAACGCAACACACGCAACACACATACAACACCGCTCTCACCCCCCGCCACACCCAGACAACACCCAGAACATGTACAGCGCCTACACAAACACTTGGTAACTACACACAACAACATCTATATATATATATATATATAACAAAAATCATACATGAACTACACAATACGTAAATTCTAGAATACCCGATGCGTAGAATTGGGCCACCTTCTAGTGGAAGAATAAAGCTCTAAAACGTAAAGGAGGAAGTTTAAAATTGCTTGGGGACCTGACAGGTTCTGACCAAAAAAGTTAGTGTAGGCACAGAGGACATTGTTCGTACTTAATGGGAAGATTCATCTAATGGTTCATGAAGTCAAACTTTATCAGCTAAAAAAGTGCTCTCTTATCAAGGACTATAAGGACCACGTGTTCAGCTTATGTCCACAATGGGCTTTCTCCAATATCAATTGTGACTCCAGGGACTTTGAATTGCTCTAAACATTTCAAGGACTTATTGTGAAGTCTAGCACAAACCCACTAGAGGTCACTAGCATCAATTCGGAGATGCAAGAGAGTGGTCAGTAAGCCTGAGGTCAGTGATGGGAAGTCACGTCTGTACAGAGGAGCAAGCAAAGTCGGAGTCGGGTGAGAGCATAGGGTCAGAAAGCCAGGAGGTCACGTCAAGAGCCAGAGGAAAGCAGAGCTGAAGTCAAAGTACACACCGGGGTCAGAAACTGAGCAGACACGTAAGTATGGAGGAGGGGGTAGAGAGAGGGGATTACAAGCGGAGAGCGGGTACGGAGACAGGGAAAGTCAGACACGACAGGATGAATTCGAGGTCAAAGGGAGAGCGGGTACAGAGACAGAAGTTAGACAAGTCTGGATGAAATGGAGGTCAGGGGGAGAGTGGGTACAGAGACAGGGGAGTAAGACAAGACTGGACAGAACAGAGGTCAGAGTGAGAGCAAGTACTTGAAAGCGGGACAAGATCAGAAACTCACGGGAACCAGGAAGTGCACACTGCAAAGCAGAAACTATTACCAGCAGCGTTCAGAGAGGAACAACTCCGATAAAAACCAACAGTACCCCCGAAATGAAGCCGGACAGAATAATTTCCTCCCAAATGACCTAACCCCTGGAGGAAACTGACAGAAGGAAAGCAAACTCATACAGTGACTCTGCACGAGTAGAGCCATGAGAGAGTTGACACTGTTCCCCATCTCTTCACATTATCGTTACAGCTGAACATTTGGCTACCCTACAAAGCTTCACTGGCATGTCAGCAGAGGGTTATCACCTTGGATCAAGCTGACAATTACAACTTCTCCTGCAAGATGGCAGCCAGGAAACCATGTTTCCTGGTATTGAGAAGTTTAGACAGAGTATAAGAGTAAAATAAGTGAAGTGACTTGCTGTTACATCCTTACCACAGTCCACTTCTGAGACTTCTGCTTTGGTCACCAGGTGCCACCGTATTCCTGCCGTGGGCAGTGCTGGTGATGGGGAGCAGTCAGTACCAGGACTTCTGGTGGGTACAGGCTCCGCACTTCCATTAAGCTGGGTTTCCCTGGGATCTGCAGTACCACTGTCTGACTGTGATGGCGTGTGCCTTGCAGCTGAAGTTACCATCTTTCAGCTACAGTCAATGGGAAGGCACCACACCCTTCTTATTCCTCCACTTGTCTGCTGGTCGCCACCAAATATAGTCTTATAGTATTCTGCTGGTCTCTGATTTGCAGCCTGCTCCTTAATCCTGATCCTCGTGTTTTGACCTCTGCCTGTTTACTGACGACTGCTGTGTTTTGTAGTTCGCTCCCATTTCTGGTTTGACCTTGGGTTGGTTTCCTGACATTGATCTTGTTTGCCGTTGTTGTCCTTTTTTGTATCTCCTGGTTTTGACCCTGGTTGACGACCACTCTTTCCTGGATTGCAGCCTTCCATAGGCAGCAATCTCTTGGACCCTGTAGTAATTCCAGATCACTATATAGGGGTTAAAGGGTTTCGGGATTCTCGGGATTCTGCAGAGAGGGCAGCTTACCTCTACTGTGTTCGTGACAGCCATCCTGAGTCTGTGGTTCCGGGCAGACGTCACACTTGCCAGATTCAATGTAGAGACATGGCAAAAATAAGTGACTATAAAAGGGACATAAAATTGATTTTATAGGGAGTGTCATGAATCAAGTCTGTAGCTATGATTGCAATCTGAAAAGCGTGGTCTTCAAGATTTCATATCAATAACACTTCCAATGACCCAACTTTGGATGACCCATCAGTTATGAGATACATGTGACCTTAAATGACTCTTGACGTGGTCAAACCTTGGCCATCTCTAATCTACAAAGAGCTCCTGTTTCTGTTTTTTACTTTTTGTCCTTTAATTGTTATTTTCCACTTAAGATCTGCAGCAAAAAAGCTTCTCGGCTAAGGTTTGGCATAATTAATCTTGTGTCCTCTATTCCTGGCCAACCTGCCACGGATTCCTTCTGGCCGTATACATGTTCCAGTTACACTGTGCACAAAGACATTGGTAGTACAAGTCTCACCAGAGGGTTGGTAAACAGCAGCTAAGAAAATAGCACAGGCTTATTGGCTTTGTACGTCACTTTTAAGTCTTTGCTTGGAATTAATTTAACCATAATATGACCGATTTTCTCAACATGTTATTTCTGTCCTCTGAAGCTTAGCTTACATGCTTCATATGTTCTGGATATGTTAAAATTGCATTTGGACCCCCATTATTGTTCTCCACATTCCATAATAAATAGTTTTTAGGGTCTTACCATAGTTCCCTGAAAATAAGGGTCCCTTTGCACACTATGACATCGCAGGTGCGATGTCGGTGGGGTCAAATCGAAAGTGACGCACATCCGGCGTCGCAGGCGACATCGTAGTGTGTAAAGCATTTTTGATACGATTAACGACGAGCACAAAAGCGTCGTAATCGTATCATCGGTGTAGCGTCGGTCATTTCCATAATTACAGAATGACCGATGTTACGATGTTGTCCCTCATTCCTGCGGCAGCACACATCGCTGTGTGTGAAGCCGCAGGAGCGAGGAACATCTCCAACCTGCATCCCGGCCGGCTATGCGGAAGCAAGGAGGTGGGCGGGAGGTTTACGTCTCGCTCATCTCCGCCCCTCCACTTCTATTGGCCGCCTGCCGAGTGATGTTGCTATGACGCCGCACGACCTGCCCCCTTAGGAAGGAGATGGTTCGCCAGCCAGAGCGACGTCGCAGGGCAGGTGAGTGCATGTGAAGCTGCCGTAGCGATAATGTTCGCTACGGCAGCTATCACCATGATATCGTAGCTGCGACGGGGGCAGGGACTATCGCGCTCGGCATTGCAGCATCAGCTTGCGATGTCATAGTGTGCAAAGGGCCCCTAAGTCCTAGCATTAGTTTTCACAAAGGCTTAAATATAAGATCTACCCCGAAAATAAGCCCTCGTCACGGTTCAATAATGAAGTGTCCATGCAGCTAAAAAAGTTAAAGAATACTGCAGAACACTTCCTTATAGAAAGCAGACACCCCAAAAGAGAGAAGAAAGAAGAGAGAAGACCCCACAATCATACTCACCATATGCCGACCGGAAGCAGTGGAACGCTGTGATGGTGGAATATGAGGGGTTGTGTATAATTTTGTGTAGGTTCGTGTTTTAGGCGTGGTGCTCTGTCCATTCTGTGTACATTGTCCTGTTTGCAGGTTAATCACCCCCTGCTGGGCTTTTGTCCCTAAGTCTGGGGGAGGGGGTCTGGGATCCACCCAAACTCTCTGCTTACCTGGGAGATTATTCAGTCAGGCTGGGAAGGACAAGAGACAAGCAGGAATATTCATCCTCTGGGGGAGAAGCTGTGGCTACAGGCAGCACCCCAGAGAGCCATTGAGAGACCCTGATTTCCCTGGAAAAGGACTGCTGGAGGATTGTGACTAATCCCTGGGACATTTATCCCAACTGGACTACTTTACCCTCTGTGTGCTGGATTATTTGATGGACCTTCTGACTTGCTTGGAATAAATGTTCTTTGGATTGTTCAATCATCTCTCGCTCTGTTGATTATGTGATATGGAAGAAGGACCATGTGATAAAAGCATCAAGGATCTGCTGTGAAACGCACACCCACACACATCAGATCGCACACACACACAATCACACATCAGATTTCACACACACTCACCACATCCCGCGATATTGATTGCTTCTGGCCAGCAAAAGGACCTGAGACGCTGTGCAGTGGAGTGCCAAGACCTGTGAGTGGAACACATGGAGGACCCAGCGGTGGAACGCATCAAAGAGACAAAAGAGCAGAGAGTACCCTGCTGGCTGGAAGAAAGTGGTATCAGTGTGAGTCGTGGGTGTGCGCATGCACGATTATATGTGCGATCTCATGAGTGTGTGTGAGTGTGTGTATGAGTATGTGTGCGATCTGACGTGTGAATGTCGACCAGAAGGAAGGGAAGATGATCGCAGGAGGACTTGGGAGCCACAGAGATGAACAGGGTTTGGTAGGTATGATGATCCTGGGAAGAGGGATCTGCATTTTTGGGGGTAAACTTTCTCCCCAACCATGTTTCCCCAAGAATAAACCCTACCCTGAAAATAAGACCTAGCGCTTTTTTTCAGGGCAAAAGACTGTCTTATTTTGGGGGAAACACGATAGTTGTCTGTGCTATAAAGTGTAAATCCATATTATCTAGACAATAGAAGGATGCTATAAAATGGATGTCTCCAGACCTTCTGCTAAAATGGTTACAGACGAGCACACAAAATGCCAATATTCAGAGCTGTGTATGCCCGTAAAAGGGCTAATATCATACTAGTAATATAAGGGGGCATTCATTTTAAGATGTATATACTGGAGATGCTAGCATGCTATTCAATAACTAGCGTCATCAGCATGGACTCGCGTACTTGTGTCCCGCTTTCACCTCCTCCGATGCCGGTTTAAGCTCAATGCGTATGATCAGTTCTGGAACTGCTGCCGGTCATGCGCGCTATACCTCTCTGAAGCCGGGACATATACACCTGGCTTCATAGTGTGCATGACCAGAAGCACAGTAACTTGTGATCATGCGCACTGGTGACAACGAACAGGTATACGTGTCCATGCTCATGACTCTGGGCATTGAAAAGCATGCTAGCATGCCCACAGGAGTGTGCTAACTAGAGATGAGCGAACCGGTCGCGGTTCGGCTCGAGGTCGGTTCGCCGAACGGGGGTCCCGTTCGAGTTCGGTTCGTCGAACGTTCGACGAACCGAACTCGAACCAATAGGCTATAATGGGAGGCAATCACAAACACATAAAAATGCATTATAAATGTACACAAACAGTTAATAAACATTGCCATAACACTTACCGGTCCCCGCGATCCCTTCTGCACTCTGTCTCCTGCCGCTATTCCATCCGATGATCGCTGAATCCTCCCGGTGACTGGCACTGCAGCAGTGATGCAGGACCTATCGTGACGTCAAAATAGCCATGTGACCAGTCACGTGGCTATTATCTCATTGGCTACAGACTGGTCACATGACTATGACGAGTCATGTAGGACCTGCGAGTGCATCTCTCCGGTACACGGTGCACATATGTGTATCGCCGTGTACCGGCGACATGCTCTAGCACACGGTCGACTCCCCGTTCCGTTAGGGACCGGCTGACACAGCCGGTCATTAACGGAGGTTGCCATAGCAACGCAGTTAGCGGTGACGTCACCGCTAACCGCGGCTCCGAGAGCACCGTTGCTATGGTAACGCGTCTGTCAGCGTCTGAGAGCAGGGAGCCAGCGCTAAGCGGTGTGCGCTGCTCCCTGCTCTGTGCACATGTAGCTGCAGCACACATCGGGTAATTAACCCGATGTGTGCTGTAACTAGGAGAGCAGTGTGCGTGCGCTGGTAACCAAGGTAAATATCGGGTTGGTTACCCGATATTTACCTTAGTTACCAAGCGCAGCATCTTCCACGCGGCGCTGGGGGCTGGTCACTGGTTGCTGGTGAGCTCACCAGCAACTCGTGTAGCCACGCTCCAGCGATCCCTGCCAGGTCAGGTTGCTGGTGGGATCGCTGGAGCGTCGCTAGTGTGACATCTCACCAGCAACCTCCTAGCAACTTACCAGCGACCCCTATCGTTGCTGGGATCGCTGGTAAGTTGCTTAGTGTGACGGGGCCTTTACCGCTGTTACCGCTGACAGCCGGCACTGATCTGCACGCTGCACGCTGCTTCCCGTTTGTAGTGATGATTGTAGTTAGGATGAGGTTCCCCAGCCCCAAGTGATGAGCTGGGTAAACTCATCCTCACTACAATCGTCACTACTACTACACTAGAAAGAAAGAAGACAGAAGAGCAGGATCATGGAGGGCTGACAGGGGGTAATAAAGATGGAGTCTCTAATGTGTCTGTGTATTTATTTCTATTAAAGTATTTTTTCTCTGTGTGATGTTTTTTTTTAACCCTTTATTGGAGATTCTTAATGGCCGGGTCAAACGTGCCTGACATTAAGAATCTCTGGCTTAATACTGGCTAGTAAAACAAAGCCAGTATTAACTCATGATTACCCAACAAGCCACCTTGCTCCAGGGCTGTTGGAAGAGTTGGATACAGCGCCAGATGATGGCGCTTCTATGAGAGAGCCATTTTCTGGGACGGCTGCGGACTGAAATTCGCAGCAGAGGCGCCCAGAAACCTCGGGCTAACCTGTGCTGCGGATTCCAATCCCCAGCTGCCTAGTTGTACCCGGCTGGACACAAAAATGGGGCGAAGCCCACGTCATTTGTTTTTTAATTATTTCATGAAATAAGTGAAATAATTAAAAAAAACGGGCTTCCCTATATTTTTGGTTCCCAGCCGGGTACAAATAGGCAACTGGGGGTTGGAGGCAGCCCGTGGCTGCCTGCTGTACCTGGCTAGCATACAAAAATATGGCGAAGCCCACGTCATTTTTTTGGTGGGAAAAAAAATTCTGCATACAGTCCTGGATGGAGTATGCTGAGCCTTGTAATTCTGCAGATGCTGTCTGCTCTTCTCCATACAGGCAGACAGCAGCTGCAGAACTACAAGGCTCAGCATACTCCATCCAGGACTGTATGCAGAAGTTTTTTGCCCCCTGAAAAAATTATGTGGGCTTCGCTATATTTTTGTATGCTAGCCAGGTACAGCAGGCAGGTACGGCTGCCCCCAACCCCCAGTTGCCTATTTGTACCCGGCTGGGAGACAAAAATAAAGGGAAGCCCTTTTTTTATTATTTCATGAATTTCATGAAATAATTAGAAAACAAATGACGTAGGCTTCGCCCCATTTTTGTGTCCAGCCAGGTACAACTAGGCAGCTGGGGATTGGAATCCGCAGCACAGGTTGGCCTGAGATTTCTGGGCACCACTGCTGCGAATTGCAGTCTGCAGCCGCCTCAGAAAATGGTATTTTCATAGAAGCGCCATCTTCAGGTGCTGTATCCAACTCTTCCAGCACCTGCTTGCTATACCTGGCTAGCATACAAAAATATGGCGAAGCTCACGTCCTTTTTTTTGTAGTTTTTTGGCAAAAAAAATAAAAAATGCTTCCCTGGATTTTCCATTGCCAGTGAAGGTAACATCAAGCAGTGGGGGTTAGCAGCCAGTAGCTGCTTGGATTACCCTTACCTAGCAATACAAAAAATGCAGCGGGAGCCCATATATATTTTTTTTAATTATTTATTTAAATAACTAAAAACAAAATGGGCTTCCCTGTATTTTGATTGCTGGACATCACAGTGCTGTAAAAATAAATCTTTAAAAAAATGACGTAGCGCTCCGCGGTATTTTTGATTCTCAGCGCATATAAAGCAGACAGCTATGGGTTGCCACCCCAGTCTGCCTGCCGATACCTTGGTTGGCAATCAAAATACAGGGAAGCCCATTAATTTTTTCTATTTAAAAAATAGTTAAAAAAAAAATGACATTGGGTCCCCCCATTTTTGATAGCCAGCTAGGGTAAAGCAGACGGCTGTAGCCTGAAAACCACAGCTGGCAGCTTTACCGTGGTTGGGGATCCAATGTGGAGGTCCCCTCAGGCTCTTTTTTATAATTATTTTATAAATATTAATAATTACACAATAAAAGTAGGGTCTCCCCCAAATTGGATCACCAGCCAAGGTAAAGCGGACAGCTGTGGTCTGGTATTCTCAGGGTGGGAAGGTCCATAGTTATTGGGCCTTCACAGCCTAAAAATAGCAGGCCGCAGGCACCCCAGACGTGGCGCATCCACTAGATGCGCCAATCCTGGCGCTTCACCCCAGCTCATCCCGTGCCCTGGTGCAGTGGCAAACGGGGTAATAAATCGGGTTGATACTAGCTGTAAAGTCACCTGAGATCAAGCCCAGCAGTTTGTGATGTCATGGCGTCTATTAGATACCCAACATCATAAACTGTCAGTACTAACAAAAAAAAAAAAATCGACAAAAGAAATTTATTTGAAAAAACAGTCCCCAAAACATTTCCTCTTTCACCAATTTATTGTAAGAAAAAAAATAAAGGGGTCCCACGACGACTCTGGACCGTCTAGAATATGGGGGGGAGACACTCAGGGAACGTATCCCCCATTTTCTAGGAGTGCGGACCCTTCATGTGAGGAGTGTGGGTGCAATGAATCTGCACTCACTCTCCCCGGGTCCACAGCAGCAGAGTCCATGTCGTAATAGTTGCTACCAAAGCTGCAATGCCCTGCTCATGAGGTAAGGGCATGCCTAATCAGGAGAACTACTGTAGAGGAAGCTCTGCTCACTGGTATATAGATGCTCAGAGGTAATAATAGATAAAATTAGTGAGTAACCTCGGCACTCTAAATCTCCCAGACTAAGTCAGTAAGTCACAACGGATAGTAATGCAAAATCACTCTTTATTGGTCCGTATTAAGAAAAAATTTTTTTTCATAAGCATATATGTTTTTGTCCAAAACAAGTTACAAATGACGTTTCGGCCTGAGCCTTCGTCAGATTGGACTTATCTGCATGTAATCATGAAAAATGACAATAATCAGTATCACATAAGAGTGAGAGAGCAATAACATAAACTCGAACAATGTAGAGGTACAATTGGGATGCAGCAAAAAAATTGCAACACAGCAAGAAATGAAACACATGATACAAATGTCATAATACAGTACAAGGACAATATAGTAATGACAAATATGGGGTCAGAGTAGGCTTAGACAGCTCTGGTACGAAAAAGATGTCAATCATAAAGTAACATGTGCAGTAGGTGTAGAGCTACAGTATGCATGGCAGAGCTAATGGGTAGACCGACCATAGAAAAAGAACGGAGAAAAAGTGGAGAAAAAGTGGAGAAAAAGTGGAGAAAAAGTGGAGAAAAAGTGGAGAAAAAGTGAAGAAAAAAGTGAAGAAAAAAGTGGAGAAAAAAGTGGAGAAAAGGTGGAGAAAAAGTGGAGAATAAGTGGAGAATAAGTGGAGAATAAGTGGAGAATAAGTGGAGAATAAGTGGAGAATAAGTGGAGAATAAGTGAAGAAAAGGTGGAGAATAAGTGGAGAAAAAGTGGAGAAAAAGTGGAGAAAAAGTGGAGAAAAAGTGGAGAAAAAGTGGAGAATAAGTGGAGAATAAGTGGAGAATAAGTGGAGAATAAGTGGAGAATAAGTGGAGAATAAGTGGAGAATAAGTGGAGAAAAGGTGGAGAATAAGTGGAGAAAAAGTGGAGAATAAGTGGAGAATAAGTGGAGAATAAGTGGAGAATAAGTGGAGAAAAAGTGGAGAAAAAGTGGAGAAAAAGTGGAGAAAAAGTGGAGAAAAAGTGGAGAATAAGTGGAGAAAAAGTGGAGAAAAAGTGGAGAAAAAGTGGAGAATAAGTGGAGAATAAGTGGAGAATAAGTGGAGAATAAGTGGAGAATAAGTGGAGAAAAGGTGGAGAATAAGTGGAGAAAAAGTGGAGAAAAAGTGGAGAAAAAGTGGAGAAAAAGTGGAGAAAAAGTGGAGAAAAGGTTGAGAAAAGGTGGAGAATAAGTGGAGAAAAAGTGGAGAAAAAAGTGGAGAAAAAAGTGGAGAAAAAGTGGAGAAAAAGTGGAGAAAAAGTGGAGAAAAAGTGGAGAAAAAGTGGAGAAAAAGTGGAGAAAAAAGTGGAGAAAAAAGTGGAGAAAAAGTTGAGAAAAAGTTGAGAAAAAGTGGAGAAAAAATGGAGAAAAAGTGGAGAAAAAACTGGAGAAAAAGTGGAGAAAAAGTGGAGAATAAGTGGAGAATAAGTGGAGAAAAAGTGGAGAAAAAGTGGAGAAAAAAGTGGAGAAAAAGTGGAGAAAAAGTGGAGAAAAAAGTGGAGAAAAAGTGGAGAAAAAGTGGAGAAAAAGTTGAGAAAAAGTGGAGAAAAAGTGGAGAAAAAGTGGAGCACGCTTTGGTGCCTTTCATGTGGCACTAAGGGGTGCTTAGCTTTGTATTTAGCCAAAAAAATGAAAAAAAAAATGACGTAGGGTTCCCCCTAGTTTTGTAGCCAGCTAGGGTAAAGCAGACGGCTGCAGCCTGCAGACCACAGCTGGCAACCTCACCTTGGCTGGTAATCCAAAACTGAGGGCACCCCACGCTGTTATTTTAAATTAAATAAATAATTAAAAAAAAAAAACACGTAGGGGTCCCCCAAAATTGGATCACCAGCCAAGGTAAAGCAGACAGCTGGGGCCTGATATTCTCAGACTAGGGAGGTCCATGGTTATTGGACTCTCCCCAGCCTAAAAATAGCAGGCCGCAGCCGCCCCAGAAGTGGCGCATCCATTAGATGCGCCAATCCTGGTGCTTCGCCCCAGCTCATCCCGCGCCCTGGTGCGGTGGCAAACGGGGTAATATATGGGGTTAATACCAGATGTGTAATGTCACCTGGCATCAAGCCCTGGGGTTGGTGAGGTCAGGCGTCTATCAGATACCCGACATCACCAACCCAGTCAGTAATAAAAAAAAATAGACGACAAACACATTTTTATTTGAAAAAACACTCCCCAAAACATTCCCTCTTTAACCAATTTATTAGAATGAAAAACAAATCCAGGTCTGCTGTAATCCAAGGGGTTGCCATGACGATCCACACTGTCCCAGTCAATGAAGAGCAGGATGTTCCCCATTGGCTGGGAGAGCAGTGCAGTGACCTGAGCTAACATCAATGGGTCAGCCCAGGTCACTGCAGGGCATGACAAGTGCTGCTGTCAGCGAGGTACATTACCTGCGCTGATCTCCAGCACACTGACAGCACCTGTCACTGAGTTCAATGACCGCCGCCTTCACACCAAGTATCGCGAGAGGCCCGTGACGTCACCGCTAGTCAGTCTCAGGTCGGAAGCGAGAGAAGGTGATGTGACAAGCGGCGGCCATGGAGGACAGTGACAGCGCTGAGGTCGGGATGGCGGGACTTCATCACCGCAGGCAGGGCCGGCTCCAGGTTTTTGTGGGCCCCGGGCGGAAGAGTCCCAGTGGGCCCCATACACACATACACAGATACATACACGTACATATACATATTTAAAGACAAACTCACAAAAATACATATAAACAGACAAATCTATACAGTCATATACACTGACATACATAGATACACATCATACATGCATACATACAGAGACACACACTGCTATGCTGCATACATACATACATACAGACACACACATACTGCTCTGCTGCATACATACATACATACAGACACACACATACTGCTCTGCTGCATACATACATATAGACAGACACACACACTGCTCTGCTACATACATACATATAGACAGACACACACATACTGCTCTGCTGCATACATACATACAGACACACACACACATTGCTCTGCTGCATACATACATACAGACACACACACACACTGCTCTGCTGCATACATACATACAGACAGACACGCATACTGCTCTGCTGCATACATACATGCATACATACATACACGCATACTGCTCTGCTGCATACATACATGCATACATACAGACACGCATACTGCTCTGCTGCATACATACATGCATACATACAGACAGACACGCATATTGCTCTGCTGCATATATATATATATATATACATACATACAGACACGCATACTACTCTGCTACATATATACATACATACATACAGACACGCATACTGCTCTGCTGCATACATACATACATACATACAGACACGCATACTGCTCTGCTGCATACATACAGACAGACACGCATATTGCTCTGCTGCATATATATATATACATACAGACACGCATACTACTCTGCTACATATATACATACATACATACAGACACGCATACTGCTCTGCTGCATACATACATGCATACATACAGACACGCATACTGCTCTGCTGCATACATACATGCATACATACAGACACGCATATTGCTCTGCTGCATACATACATGCATACATACAGACACGTATACTGCTCTGCTGCATACATACATGCATACATACAGACAGACACGCATATTGCTCTGCTGCATATATATATACATAAATACAGACACGCATACTGCTCTGCTGCATACATACATGCATACATACAGACACGCATACTGCTCTGCTGCATACATACATACATACAGACACGTATACTGCTCTGCTGCATACATACATGCATACATACAGACACGTATACTGCTCTGCTGCATACATACATGCATACATACAGACAGACACGCATATTGCTCTGCTGCATATATATATACATACATACAGACACGCATACTGCTCTGCTGCATATATACATACATATAGACACGCATACTGCTCTGCTGCATACATACATGCATACATACAGACAGACACGCATATTGCTCTGCTGCATATATATATACATACATACAGACACGCATACTGCTCTGCTGCATATATACATACATATAGACACGCATACTGCTCTGCTGCATATATACATACATATAGACACGCATATTGCTCTGCTGCATATATATATATACATACATACAGACACGCATACTGCTCTGCTGCATACATACATGCATACATACAGACACGTATACTGCTCTGCTGCATACATACATGCATACATACAGACAGACACGCATATTGCTCTGCTGCATATATATATACATACATACAGACACGCATACTGCTCTGCTGCATATATTACATATAGACACGCATACTGCTCTGCTGCATACATACATGCATACATACAGACAGACACGCATATTGCTCTGCTGCATATATATATACATACAGACACGCATACTGCTCTGCTGCATATATACATACATATAGACACGCATATTGCTCTGCTGCATATATATATACATACATACAGACACGCATACTGCTCTGCTGCATATATACATACATATAGACACGCATACTGCTCTGCTGCATATATACATACATATAGACACGCATACTGCTCTGCTGCATATATACATACATATAGACACGCATACTGCTCTGCTGCATATATACATACATATAGACACGCATACTGCTCTGCTGCATATATACATACATATAGACACGCATACTGCTCTGCTGCATATATACATACATATAGACACGCATACTGCTCTGCTGCATATATACATACATATAGACACGCATACTGCTCTGCTGCATATATACATACATATAGACACGCATACTGCTCTGCTGCATATATACATACATATAGACACACATACTGCTCTGCTGCATATATACATACATATAGACACGCATACTGCTCTGCTGCATATATACATACATACAGACACGCATACTGCTCTGCTGCATACATACATGCATACATACAGACACGTATACTGCTCTGCTGCATACATACATGCATACATACAGACACGCATACTGCTCTGCTGCATACATACAGACAGACACGCATATTGCTCTGCTGCATATATATATACATACATACAGACACGCATACTGCTCTGCTGCATATATACATACATATAGACACGCATACTGCTCTGCTGCATACATACATGCATACATACAGACAGACACGCATATTGCTCTGCTGCATATATATATACATACATACAGACACGCATACTGCTCTGCTGCATATATACATACATATAGACACGCATACTGCTCTGCTGCATATATACATACATATAGACACGCATACTGCTCTGCTGCATATATACATACATATAGACACGCATACTGCTCTGCTGCATATATACATACATATAGACACGCATACTGCTCTGCTGCATATATACATACATATAGACACGCATACTGCTCTGCTGCATATATACATACATATAGTCACGCATACTGCTCTGCTGCATATATACATACATATAGACACGCATACTGCTCTGCTGCATATATACATACATATAGTCACGCATACTGCTCTGCTGCATATATACATACATATAGACACGCATACTGCTCTGCTGCATATATACATACATATAGTCACGCATACTGCTCTGCTGCATATATACATACATACAGACACGCATACTGCTCTGCTGCATATATACATACATATAGACACGCATACTGCTCTGCTGCATATATACATACATACAGACACGCATACTGCTCTGCTGCATATATACATACATATAGTCACGCATACTGCTCTGCTGCATATATACATACATACAGACACGCATACTGCTCTGCTGCATATATACATACATATAGACACGCATACTGCTCTGCTGCATATATACATACTGTGAGACTGTGACCGGGGTTATCTATGACGGCCGGTATGTCTCGCCCCGGTTGTGTTCACTCTATGATAATCCACTATAGGGTTAATGCTGTTTTCCCTACAGGCTGAAGGGAGGGATAAATAGATTCAGGAACAAGGGCAGGTGTGCCGGGTGTGAGGGAGTGATCACATCTCCCTGAGTTCTCTGCCGGAAAGGCACATATGTAATATTATGGACTTTTTCTTTGGAATAAACCGTGTGCTGTGAACCTTGGTGCCTGGATCCCGTGTCTTCTGCAGCGCAGCCGACGACGCTACCTCACATATGGTGGAGAATGCGGGCATGACAGCCGGTGAGGTGTAGCATTCATCCCTGGTGACCCAGCTGCGCATGTCCTGGATTCGAGCGGCTATACTACAGCCCAAACCCGGCGACGCCATGGAGGACATAATAAAGCATTTGGCTCAGGCTAATGCACAGCAGCAGCAGGCTAATGCACAGCAGCTACAAACCAATGCACACCTGCTCCAATCCTTGCAAGTGCAGGAAAAAAAATTCCAAGAACAGATGGATCAGGCCAATGCACGTCAGCAGCAAGCCTTGCAATTGCAGGAAAAAAGGCACCAAGAACAGATGGTTCTCCTGGCCAAGTCGATCCGTGCCGGACCGGCAGCAACAACCCAGGGACCGGGTGACGACGGCAGCGTCCGGAAAGCGGTGAGACAAGCGTTGCAAAAGATGACCCCGGGTGATGATGTGGAAGCGTTCCTGGCGGTGTTTGAACGGGTGGCCGAGCGGGAAAAGCTGCCGACCCCGCAGTGGGCTGAGGTATTGTCACCTTATCTGACGGGGGAACCCCAAAAAGCATACCTGGACCTCTGTACCGAGGACGCCATTGACTATGTGACCCTGAAAGCCGAAATACTGGCTCGGTTGGGGGTGAATACCTATGTACGGGCTCAGCGGGTAAATCAGTGGTTCTATGAGGAAGCCAAACCCGTACGCTCCCAGGCCTATGACTTGTTACATCTTGTAAAAAAGTGGTTGCAGCCTGACACTCTGAGCCCGGCGCAAATGGTGGAAAGGGTAGTAGTGGATCGTTTTGTGCGCACTTTACCCGTCACCGTTCAACGGTGGGTCGGACAGGGTGACCCGAGTACCCTGGACCAATTAGTGTCCCTGGTAGAGCGGCATGTGGCTACGCAGGACTTGATACGGGACACTGAGACTTTGCGTACCGCCCGTCGGTCCGGCCCCTCCAAGCCTAGGGCCAAGGACCCACCGCTGACACCGGTGCGGGAGTCCGCTACCGTCCCGTCTGAAGCCGCACCCTCCGTCCCTGAGGTCCGGAAAACTATGTACCCTAAGCGACAACTCGTCAAGGGGGTGTCCTTCCCTATTAGATGTTGGCGGTGCCAGCGGGTGGGACATATGGAAGCCCAGTGTCCACTCACCACGGAGCCCATGGATTGTGGGGTTACCCGGCGGGGTTCAATGTATGCTCAGGTGGTGTGTACCGCTGACCTGGTCTACCCAGAGACTGAGCCCCACTTGTGCCAGATTCAGGTGAATGGATGTCCGGTTACAGGCTTGTTGGATTCCGGAAGCTTAGTGACCCTTGTGCGATCAACCCTAAGGGCTAAAGTAAAGGCCACCGGACGTACCGTGGGGGTGGTTTGCATACATGGGGACCGCCGAGACTATCCCACGGGGATAGTCACCATCACAGCACCTTGCGGTCAGGTGCAACATGAGGTGGGACTTATTAATACTCTTCCCTATGATGTGATCCTAGGAAGGGATCTGCCCTATTTTTGGACTTTATGGAAGGGACCTCCTAAGTCCCCTCAGATATTGGTCAGTCCGGGACCTGAGCCCTACAATCCTGAATCCGGGACGCCTGCCGTAGGGGTCCCCATGATAGGGACAGGATGTGAACCTGATAGGTCGCCCCTAGAGGTATTGGCAGGAGAGGCTGAGACGGTCGAGCCCATCCCGGAGTTGGAGGCGTCCCCGGATACGTTTGGGACAGCCCAACTCCAGGACCCTACATTAATACATGCCCGGAGTCGGGTGACAGTAGTTGACGGGGTGGCACAGCTGCCTGGTGCCCAGGTAAGATACCCCCATTTCGCTCTTAAGCAGGATTTACTCTACCGGGTAGATGAAATACGGGGCGTAGGGGTAGAGCAGTTGGTGGTGCCCCAGCCGTATCGCCGGCGGGTCCTCGACTTGGCTCATAAACACCTGATGAGTGGTCACCTAGGGGTCAAGAAAACGCAGGAGCGAATATTGCAAAGGTTCTATTGGCCCGGGGTCTTTGGGGAGGTAAAACGGTTCTGCGAAACCTGCCCGGAGTGTCAGCTTACCGCACCCCTGACCCACTTTCGCAGTCCGTTGGTACCGTTACCCATTATAGAAGTCCCTTTTGAACGGATAGGGATGGATCTGGTGGGGCCCCTCGTAAAGTCTGCTCGAGGGCACCAGCATATCCTAGTGATCGTTGACTATGCCACCCGGTATCCAGAGGCGATACCTCTCAGACATACTGCAGCCAAGCTTATAGCTCGGGAGTTGTTTGCTGTGTTCTGCCGGGTGGGGTTGCCCAAGGAGATCCTTACGGATCAGGGGACCCCATTCATGTCTAAAGTGACCAAAGAGCTATGCCGGCTACTCCAGATCAAGCAGTTGCGTACGTCTGTGTATCATCCTCAGACGGATGGTTTAGTGGAACGATTCAATAAAACCCTGAAAACCATGCTCAAAAGGGTGATCTCCAAAGACGGGAAAGACTGGGATATGATGCTTCCCTATTTGATGTTTGCCATACGAGAGGTGCCACAGGCATCCACGGGGTTTTCGCCTTTTGAATTGTTATACGGGCGACATCCCCGGGGATTGTTGGACCTGGCAAAAGAAACCTGGGAGCAGGAGCCCACCCCCCATAAAAGTGTGATTGAACACATTTTGGGTATGCAGAACCGCATAAGCGCGGTCATGCCAATTGTGAAGGAGCATTTACAGGAGGCTCAGGCCGCGCAAAGCAGCCGTTACAATAGACAAGCCACCGTGCGGACCTTTAATCCCGGGGATCGGGTGTTGGTATTGATTCCCACGGCAGAGAGTAAATTCCTGGCTCAGTGGCAAGGCCCCTACGAGATAAAGGAAAGAGTCGGGGTGGTTAACTATAAAGTGTTGCAGCCCGGTAGGCGGAAACCTGAACAAATATACCATGTCAACCTATTAAAACCTTGGCAGGAACGGGAAAACCTGATGGCTGTTTTTTCCCCACCTCCCTCCTCTTCGGGTCGTTCACATCCGGCTCCAGCGACCTCCGGAGAGGACGAACCGGAAGTAAGGATTGGAGAAGCCCTCACCAAGACACAGAGGCGAGAGGCCAGACGGTTGGTTCAGCAGAACCCCGATGTCTTCTCCGAGCTGCCCGGTAGGACCAGTCTGATACGACATGATATTGTCACCGAGCCCCACCTGAAGGTACGCCTGAAGTCATACCGGGTACCGGAGGCTCGACGACAAGCCATATCAGAGGAAGTAAAGTCAATGTTACGCCTGGGGGTCATCGAAAAATCCCGGAGTGAATGGGCTAGTCCGATTGTCCTAATACCAAAACCCGATGGCTCCTTAAGGTTCTGCAATGACTTTAGGAGATTGAACGAAATATCCAAGTTTGATCTCTACCCCATGCCCCGGGTGGATGAGCTGATTGATAGGCTGGGACAGGCGCGATATTTTACCACGCTCGACCTGACCAAGGGGTACTGGCAGGTGCCACTGACGGAGTCCGCCAAGGAGAAAACCGCTTTTGTTACGCCGGAGGGTCTCTTCCACTATGTTGTCTTGCCTTTTGGGTTACATGGCGCTCCGGCCACGTTCCAGAGGTTGATGGACTTAGTGCTGGAACCCCACCAGGCGTATGCATCAGCGTACCTTGATGACATCATTATTTACAGCTCCGATTGGCAGACCCACTTGGAACAGGTACAAGCGGTGGTGGACGCGCTTCGAACAGCCGGATTGACAGCCAATCCCAAGAAATGTGCGTTGGGACTCACGGAAGCCCGCTACTTGGGCTACGTAATAGGCCAAGGAGTGATTAAGCCCCAAATTAACAAAGTTGAGGCGATCCAGAAGTGGCCTAGACCCCTGACCACGAAGCAGGTTAGGGCCTTCCTGGGTATCGTGGGGTACTACAGGAGGTTTGTAAAAGATTTTGCGGGACTATCAGCCCCCTTGACGGACCTTCTCAAAGGCAAGAAGTCCGTCATGGTGCACTGGACTCCGCAGGCCGAGGACTCCTTCCGGGCCCTGAAGGGGGTCCTGTGCGGACAGCCCGTTCTTGTAAACCCTGATTTCCGGAAAGAGTTCATAGTACAGACTGACGCCTCGGAGGTCGGCCTGGGGGCAGTGCTGTCTCAGGTGGTTCAGGGGGAGGAACACCCCGTCACCTTCTTGAGTAGGAAGCTCACCCCTCCCGAGCGGAATTATAGCGTAGTGGAGAAGGAGTGCCTGGCGATCAAGTGGGCCTTGGAGTCCCTACGCTATTACCTGCTGGGACGTCAGTTTCGCTTGGTGACGGATCACTCTCCACTGGTCTGGATGAGGTCCGCCAAGGAACGGAATGCCCGGGTTACCCGGTGGTTCCTTTCTCTGCAGAACTTCCGGTTTACGGTTGAACACCGGGCCGGTAGGTTGCAGGGCAACGCCGATGCCTTGTCCCGCGGCCCGTGTTTGATGGCAGGAGTTCAACCCCGCACGCTTGAACTGAGGGGGGGGGTATGTGAGACTGTGACCGGGGTTATCTATGACGGCCGGTATGTCTCGCCCCGGTTGTGCTCACTCTATGATAATCCACTATAGGGTTAATGCTGTTTTCCCTACAGGCTGAAGGGAGGGATAAATAGATTCAGGAACAAGGGCAGGTGTGCCGGGTGTGAGGGAGTGATCACATCTCCCTGAGTTCTCTGCCGGAAAGGCACATATGTAATATTATGGACTTTTTCTTTGGAATAAACCGTGTGCTGTGAACCTTGGTGCCTGGATCCCGTGTCTTCTGCAGCGCAGCCGACGACGCTACCTCACAATACATATAGACACGCATACTGCTCTGCTGCATATATACATACATATAGACACGCATACTGCTCTGCTGCATATATACATACATATAGACACGCATACTGCTCTGCTGCATATATACATACATATAGACACGCATACTGCTCTGCTGCATATATACATACATATAGACACGCATACTGCTCTGCTGCATATATACATACATATAGACACGCATACTGCTCTGCTGCATATATACATACATATAGACACGCATACTGCTCTGCTGCATATATACATACATATAGACACGCATATTGCTCTGCTGCATATATATATACATACATACATACACGCATACTGCTCTGCTGCATATATACATACATATAGACACGCATACTGCTCTGCTGCATATATACATACATATAGACACGCATACTGCTCTGCTGCATATATACATACATACAGACACGCATACTGCTCTGCTGCATATATACATACATATAGACACGCATACTGCTCTGCTGCATATATACATACATATAGACACGCATATTGCTCTGCTGCATATATATATACATACATACAGACACGCATACTGCTCTGCTGCATATATACATACATATAGACACGCATACTGCTCTGCTGCATATATACATACATACAGACACGCATACTGCTCTGCTGCATATATACATACATACATACACGCATACTGCTCTGCTGCATATATACATACATACAGACACGCATACTGCTCTGCTGCATATATACATACATATAGACACGCATACTGCTCTGCTGCATATATACATACATATAGTCACGCATACTGCTCTGCTGCATATATACATACATACAGACACGCATACTGCTCTGCTGCATATATACATACATATAGACACGCATACTGCTCTGCTGCATATATACATACATATAGACACGCATACTGCTCTGCTGCATATATACATACATATAAACACACATACTGCTCTGCTGCATATATACATACATATAGACACGCATACTGCTCTGCTGCATATATACATACATATAGACACGCATACTGCTCTGCTGCATATATACATACATATAGACACGCATACTGCTCTGCTGCATATATATACATATAGTCACGCATACTGCTCTGCTGCATATATACATACATATAGACACGCATACTGCTCTGCTGCATATATACATACATATAGACACGCATACTGCTCTGCTGCATATATACATACATATAGACACGCATACTGCTCTGCTGCATATATACATACATATAGACACGCATACTGCTCTGCTGCATATATACATACATATAGACACGCATACTGCTCTGCTGCATATATACATACATATAGACACGCATACTGCTCTGCTGCATATATACATACATATAGACACGCATACTGCTCTGCTGCATATATACATACATATAGTCACGCATACTGCTCTGCTGCATATATACATACATATAGACACGCATACTGCTCTGCTGCATATATACATACATATAGACACGCATACTGCTCTGCTGCATATATACATACATATAGTCACGCATACTGCTCTGCTGCATATATATATACATACATATAGACACGCATACTGCTCTGCTGCATATATACATACATATAGACACGCATACTGCTCTGCTGCATATATACATACATATAGTCACGCATACTGCTCTGCTGCATATATACATACATATAGACACGCATACTGCTCTGCTGCATATATACATACATATAGACACGCATACTGCTCTGCTGCATATATACATACATATAGACACGCATACTGCTCTGCTGCATATATACATACATACATATAGACACGCATACTGCTCTGCTGCATATATACATACATATAGACACGCATACTGCTCTGCTGCATATATACATACATATAGTCACGCATACTGCTCTGCTGCATATATACATACATATAGTCACGCATACTGCTCTGCTGCATATATACATACATATAGACACGCATACTGCTCTGCTGCATATATACATACATATAGACACGCATACTGCTCTGCTGCATATATACATACATACATATAGACACGCATACTGCTCTGCTGCATATATACATACATATAGTCACGCATACTGCTCTGCTGCATATATACATACATATAGTCACGCATACTGCTCTGCTGCATATATACATACATATAGACACGCATACTGCTCTGCTGCATATATACATACATATAGACACGCATACTGCTCTGCTGCATATATACATACATACATATAGTCACGCACACTGCTCTGCTGCATATATACATACATACATATAGACACGCATACTGCTCTGCTGCATATATACATACATATAGACACGCATACTGCTATGCTGCATATATACATACATATAGTCACGCATACTGCTCTGCTGCATATATACATACATATAGACACGCATACTGCTCTGCTGCATATATACATACATATAGACACGCATACTGCTCTGCTGCATATATACATACATATAAACACACATACTGCTCTGCTGCATATATACATACATATAGACACGCATACTGCTCTGCTGCATATATACATACATATAGACACGCATACTGCTCTGCTGCATATATACATACATATAGACACGCATACTGCTCTGCTGCATATATACATACATATAGACACGCATACTGCTCTGCTGCATATATACATACATATAAACACACATACTGCTCTGCTGCATATATACATACATATAGACACGCATACTGCTCTGCTGCATATATACATACATATAGACACGCATACTGCTCTGCTGCATATATACATACATATAGACACGCATACTGCTCTGCTGCATATATACATACATATAGACACGCATACTGCTCTGCTGCATATATACATACATATAAACACACATACTGCTCTGCTGCATATATACATACATACAGACACGCATACTGCTCTGCTGCATATATACATACATACAGACACGCATACTGCTCTGCTGCATATATACATACATATAGACACGCATACTGCTCTGCTGCATATATACATACATATAGACACGCATACTGCTCTGCTGCATATATACATACATATAGACACGCATACTGCTCTGCTGCATATATACATACATATAGACACGCATACTGCTCTGCTGCATATATACATACATATAGACACGCATACTGCTCTGCTGCATATATACATACATACAAACACACATACTGCTCTGCTGCATATATACATACATATAGACACACATACTGCTCTGCTGCATATATACATACATATAGACACGCATACTGCTCTGCTGCATATATACATACATATAGTCACGCATACTGCTCTGCTGCATATATACATACATATAGACACGCATACTGCTCTGCTGCATATATACATGTGGCGCCCCTGACCTGGTCAGGCACCACAGAGTATTGCACCCATGCGGGGACAATGCTTTCAGGTAATCTCCAAAGGCCAGGATGAGGTGCACACACAAACATATAGTGACCAGGCCTCCCACATCACCAGAGGGGACCCTTGAGTAGCCAGAAGGAGTTAACTTTCAATTCCCAGCTGGGGGTGTGTTCAGGGGCTGGTTGCTAGGAAGCAGGGCAGAGAGAGAGAGGAAGTGAGGGAGTCGAGAGGAAGAAGTTGAAGTGTATGGAGGGGGCGCAGAGAAGCTCCCGTGCAGACAGGTCCTGAGGAGTGCTGTAGCTGAAAGCGGAGGAGAACGGAGTACTGTGGGTCGGCCTGAAGAGCATCCAGAGAAAGAGGGGTGGCTGAGTACGGAGATCCCGGTATCCGAGCACACAAGGGGAACTAGGTCCCCAGTACAGGCAGCAGATCATCCAGAGCTGCTTAACCTACAGGTTGGGGGGGTACTTCATGCCCTCACCACGACTACACAGAGCTTGAGCCAAGCAGCAATCACCAGGCCCATAAGGGGACAGGGCCAGAAGCCATCCCACCAAGGCCACGCTGCCGGCAGACGAGCCAGAGAGAGGGGAGCAGGGTGGTAACAGCTTCCCTGGAGGGGTCCTACCACGCTTCAAGCAAAGGATCCTCCTAAAACAGAAAGAGTGCAAGGAAGGCGAGTGGACAGCTACCCTCAGAACGGCCTCCTGGAATTCCTGGTTCCACCTGGTTATCACAGTGTCGCCCGGGCATCTCACCGTGACCTCCAAACAGTGAGTAAACACGTTAAAAGACTTCTTGGACTGTGTTTGAGTCATTCTGCGACTTGTGGTACTACAAACTCACACCGGGCCCTGGGGCTTGCCTCACTCTCAGGAGGCTACTATATCCGACTGCACCCACCATCAGCCCCAGGCGTCCCCTAACCTGCAGTGGCGGTCCCCACTGACCGCAATACTGAGAGTGGCGTCACGATCAAAACTGAAGATTCCCTACCTGTGACCAGCACCAGCTACGTGGAGTCCCTGAAGGTATGCACCGATACAACACCTGTGGGGCTTCACATCTTCTGGCGTCACGAACAGGATAAGGACTAGACCTGTTCAGACAGGTGACCGTGTGCCTCAGAGGTCCGACCGCAAAAATTGAACCGCCGCCATATTGCCATCTTCAAAAGCGCGCGCTGCAGCCCGCGCGAGGGAGAAGAGCACCGCCCACGAAGAGGTGTGGCCGCCCCAGAATCCCCACAATTCAGAGAGCGTTCTGACCCAGGAAGTGGAAAGGGAGCGCGCAGATTTCTGAAGAAAAATGGACGCTGCAGGAGGTAATGCCCCTGGTCAGGGCGACGCAGCCCAAGCGATGCCAGCCCCTGTCGCGCTGGACGCCGCAGCGCCTGGTGCCGGTGCCGCGGTCGCAGCTGCGCCGGCCGAGGTCGCCCCCATAATGCCAGTGTCCTTGTTGTATGCCCCAGGGGCGCAATGGCTGCCTCAATACGCCGGTAAAATAGACACGCTGACCGGGTTTAAGAAAAAGATCAACACCCTGCTAGACATGCACGCGATGACTGGTAAACAGAGGGCCGCTGTGGTGCTGGGACAATTGACTGGAGCAGCAGAATTGGAAGCTGAGTCCTGGGCCAATGATGACCGGAGCTCTGTTGAGACCATCTTTGCCAAACTAGCAGCTGCTTTTGAACACCGTACAGAGGGAGAGCTGAGAACGGACTTCTATCACTGCCGTCAGAAGCCCCAAGATAGTATAAGAGACTATGCCCTCAGGCTGCAGGCTGCACTACGGGCTCTCAAGCTGGTGGACCCTGTCAGTGACCAGGAAGGAAACCGGATGATGAAGGAACAATTCCTGCGGGGCCTGCGCTCTCCTGAGGATGGGAAGCAGATGAAGCTGTGGTCCCTAGAACACCCCGACGTGGACTTTGCCATTCTGAAAGACCGGGCAGTGAAAGCACTCCAACCCCCTGTGGACACAGACCCTGCCAGTTCCACGGCTGCAGGAGCGGAATCCTCCACGCAGGCCCTGATGACTGCAAAAGGACTCAACGCGCCAGCAGAGACCATAAGTACGCTATCCTCCCAAGTGCAGCAGCTCACTAAGGACGTCGCACAAATCCTGAAAGCAATGCAGTTGCCCTCAGAGACCAAAGTCCCTCATCAGATCCTGCTAGCCGACAACCCAGAGGACGTCCCTTGGATGCGGAGGAGAAGGGGTCCCCCAACTCGAGGCAGGAGCAGTGATCGCTATGACTCAGCTGGACAACCCATCTGTCGTCGTTGCCAGAAGGCAGGTCACTATGCAAGGGCCTGTCCTTTAAACGAGTCAAACCTGGGGCCGAGGGCCAGTCCTCAGGATTAAGAAGATCAGGCCCAAGTCGCTGCTGTGATCAGTACGTGGGTGGACGTCCTGTCCTGTCCATCGTCTTGGACGGGATCCCTACCCCGGCATTATTGGACACCGGCTCTCAGGTCACCACGATCCCGCATGTCCTGTATCGGATGTTTTGGTCGGACGGCGATCTCCGACCACCGGACCCCTCCCTCACCATCTATGCTGCCAACGGACAACCTATAGACCAGATCGGGGTCAAAGAGGTAACCATAAAGGTGGGAAGGCAGGAAATGAAGGGACAAGGACTGATTGTTGTGGACACTGATGTTAGAGAAAGGAACCCGCAAATGATTTTGGGCACTAATGTCATAGAAAATTGCCTAGGGGAAGTGTTGTTGTTGCTTCACCAGATTGTTGAAGGTGCTGACGGCAGGTCGCAAAGAGCCTTGCAAAAGGAGATCCGAATCATTCTGAGGAAGCAACAGGTAAAACAGACTGGCGGTGAGATTGGTAGTGTACGGGTGATGGATGCTAACCCCATTGTGATACCCCCACGGAGTGAAATGATGATGTGGTGTAGAGCAGCGGTAGGTCTCAGAGGACAAGATTACCAGGCTGTACTAGAGCCCACTCATTCAGACCACTGGCCCACGATTCTGACAGCCAGGGGGGTAGTTGACGTACACAAGGGACGAGTGCCTGTACGAGTGTTGAACTGTGGGGAGGAGGAAGCCAGACTACCAAGGTACGCTACCATAGCCAAACTGTTTACATGCTCAGATGACGCCATAACACCTGTAGGTCCCCTGATACAAGCTGACTCAAAAGAGGGCGAGACCTCCCAAAAGCAGTTAGAGGACTGGTGCCAGAAACTACACGTGGGGACTGACTCTACACCCGACTACCAGAAACATGGGGTTTACAGGGTCGTGCAGGAATACGAGCAGGTCTTTAGTAAGAACCCACTAGATTTTGGTAGGATCAAAGGGGTGCAACATCACATACCCACAGGCAGTCATCCTCCCATTAAGGAAAGACATAGGCCTATTCCACCAGCCCATTACCAGCGCACAAAGGACATGCTGAAGGACATGAAGGAGGCAGGAGTCATAAGGGACAGTTGCAGCCCCTGGGCAGCTCCCCTAGTCCTGGTAAGAAAGAAGGATGGCACGATGAGGATGTGTGTGGATTACAGACGGATAAATCAGATAACACACAAGGATGCCTACCCTTTGCCAAGGATAGAGGAATCCCTCGCTGCCTTGAAAGCCTCTAACTACTTTTCTACCCTAGATCTTACTAGTGGCTACTGGCAAGTATCTGTAGCAGAAGAAGATCGGGAGAAGACGGCCTTCACCACCCCAATGGGCCTCTGTGAGTTCAATAGCATGCCATTTGGACTCTGCAATGCCCCCGGGACCTTCCAGAGGCTGATGGAATGCTGCCTAGGGCACCTCAACTTTGAAACCGTCCTGCTCTACCTGGATGATGTCATCGTGTACTCCAAGACCTACGAGGACCACCTGAAACACCTGGCTGAAGTCTTTGAAGCACTATCCCGATATGGAATGAAGCTGAAACCATCCAAGTGCCATTTACTGAAGCCAAAGGTCCAGTACCTAGGTCACGTGGTCAGTGCAGAAGGAGTAGCACCGGACCCAGAGAAGGTCACAGTCATCCAGGAATGGCCCACACCTACTACCGTCCGGGAGGTACGTCAGTTCCTTGGCTTGGTAGGCTACTACAGAAGGTTCATCAAGGGCTACACGAAAATGGCAGCGCCTTTGCAAGAGCTCCTGGTAGGCCACCCAAAGAAGAAAGGAAAGACCTCCGGCCCGCCATTTCACTGGGGAGAAGCGGAAGAACACTCCTTCAGACAGATGAAAGGGGCCTTGACGGGTGAAGAGATCCTAGCCTACCCTGACTACGGTCTGCCATTCGTACTGTACACAGATGCCAGTAATGTGGGACTGGGAGCAGTGCTTTCACAGGTGCAGGGAGGCAAAGAGCGTGTGATTGCTTACGCCAGCAGGAAGCTCAGGCCTACTGAAAGAAACCCAGAGAATTATAGCTCATTCAAGCTAGAGTTCCTGGCCATGGTATGGGCTATCACAGAGCGGTTCAAGCACTACCTGGCAGCCACCAAATTCACTGTCTTCACAGACAACAACCCCCTGACCCACTTGGATACTGCTAAATTGGGTGCCATGGAGCAGCGTTGGGTAGCCCGACTGGCGAATTATGACTTTACTGTCAAGTATCGAGCTGGCCGCAAGAACGGCAACGCAGATGCTCTGTCCAGGATGCCTCACCTAGCAGACGAGGGTGAAGATGTAGATGATCTTGAAGAGATTGAGCTGCCAGCGTTCCATCGCCATGGAGCAAAACAGTGTCGGCAGTCGCGTGCCAACCGCCAAGAGGTGACCCTGAACCCACTACCTCATTACAACTGGAAGGAGACCCAGGAAAATGATCCAGCGGTAGGCTTGGTAAAGAAACTGATCAGCCAGCCTGGCGCCAGCCTTGACAAAGGAGCCCCACCTGAGGCACAGTACCTATGGAAGGAGAGGGGTCGATTATTCATCTATCAAGACAAACTTTACAGGAGCATCATTGACCCGAGGACGCATGAGAAGGTGTGGCAAGTGATTGTACCACAGAAGGATACGAGGATGGTGCTAGAAGCCTATCACAATGGTGCAGGCCACTTTGGTTGGAAGAAACTGGAGGCCCTACTTAAAGTAAGATTCTACTGGGTGGGCATGAGATCTGCCCTAGAGAAGTGGTGTCGAAACTGCGGGCCTTGCAATCTTAGAAGAAAAGACCAGCACCGCCAGAGAGCACCACTCCAGCCCATCCAAACTAAACGGCCCCTGGAGATCGTGGCCCTGGACCATGTAAAGTTGGCACCCAGCAGACAAGGCTACAACTACGCTCTCACTATGGTTGACCACTACTCCAGATTCCTGGTGGTAGTACCAGTCAAGGACTTGACAGGTCAAACTGCAGCCAAAGCTTTCCAGACACACTTCTGTCGACCACATGGCTATCCAGATCAAGTGCTCACTGACCAAGGACCAGCCTTTGAAGCTGAAGTGTTTAAGGAGTTTTGTAACCTATACGGCTGCCAGAAGATCCGTACTACGCCTTACCATCCTCAGACCAATGGCATGTGTGAGAAGATGAACCACATCATTCTCGATCTTCTGAAGACTCTCCCACTAGAAGAACGAAGTCAGTGGCCGGAAAAGCTGCCCGATCTAGTGGACATGTATAACAACATCCCTGTGAGTTCCACGAACTGCACACCGGCATACCTGATGAGGGCCAGACCAGGGAGATTGCCAGTAGATCTGGAAATGGGAGTTGAGACCCCTGAAGACCATCAACAAGGTGCTGATTGGGATTCCAACCGCCAAGCCCAATACAAGAAAGTACAAGAGTGTGTGGAGCGAAGCCTGACTCAGCAGCGTGAGAAACAAGAAAAGTCCTACAATCGAAAAGCACCTGCTGTTCCTTTGATGCCAGGAGATATAGTTCTCAAGGGAAAGAGAAGGCGTCATAAACTTGACAATCACTGGGAAGAAGAACCCTATACCGTGTTACCATCAACGCTTAGCAATGAAAAGACATGCCTTATCAGCAAAGATGGAGGAAAAACAACAGCTGTCGTTTCTAGAGATCGCCTAAAGAAATGTCCTGAACAACTAAGAATCCCTGAAGAAATTCCCAACCCTGTGCCAGTTCAAGAACCAAAAGAAAGGATGATCCATACTGCGCTTGGAGATTTTCCAGCAAGTTGGCCTCAATACAATGGAGCAGTTGTTATTCCAGTCATTACATTCACTCAATCTAGAGAAGTAGGAGACCTAGAAGCACCTGTTCAGAACCTAGAAGTGCCAAATGTAGCTGAAGCAGAAAACCACGCATTGGTATCAGTACCCAGTACACCCAGAATTCACATTGAGACACATACATCGGGTGGGAGGACACAACCTCAGACAGATGACAGTATAGTACTGCGTAGATCAACCCGCAGCAACTTTGGTCAGCTCCCATTACGCTATAGACAAAGTACAGTTTAGTTCAAAGTGACTGTATGAAATGTAATGTTTAACCTGTTTATAGTTAAGCAACGTTTAAGCGAAATGTGCCCACAAGGACTATTGTGAGACCTCCTTAAAATGTTAGACCACTGGTTATGAACTGGCTTTAACCACAAACTTTGCATTGTAAAAAGTTGCCTTCTTGGTACCAACCCCAGAGTCTGCCTGTTGAGGGGCATGGCTCTGCACCAACAAGGGGGCACGCCTGTTTATGGGGCCTGCCCTCCAACACTCGGAAGCGGGTACGCCTGTTTATGGGGCCTACCTTACACCACTCCCCTCAGGAGAGGAAGATTGGAGGAAAGGTCTGGGGAATGTGATGGCCCAGACCTGGTTACCAAAAGGACCGGTGACCTACCTCCTGGAGGTTTCTGGGTGGGTTCGGACATGTGGGTGGTTGGTGGTGGAATGGTACCTGGCATGTTTAAATGTAAATAATTGCCCCTGTGTGGGAAAAGTTTGTATTTACCTTTTCTCTTGTCTTTGCAGCCCGAGGACGTGCTGATGATAACTAAGGGGGAATGTGGCGCCCCTGACCTGGTCAGGCACCACAGAGTATTGCACCCATGCGGGGACAATGCTTTCAGGTAATCTCCAAAGGCCAGGATGAGGTGCACACACAAACATATAGTGACCAGGCCTCCCACATCACCAGAGGGGACCCTTGAGTAGCCAGAAGGAGTTAACTTTCAATTCCCAGCTGGGGGTGTGTTCAGGGGCTGGTTGCTAGGAAGCAGGGCAGAGAGAGAGAGGAAGTGAGGGAGTCGAGAGGAAGAAGTTGAAGTGTATGGAGGGGGCGCAGAGAAGCTCCCGTGCAGACAGGTCCTGAGGAGTGCTGTAGCTGAAAGCGGAGGAGAACGGAGTACTGTGGGTCGGCCTGAAGAGCATCCAGAGAAAGAGGGGTGGCTGAGTACGGAGATCCCGGTATCCGAGCACACAAGGGGAACTAGGTCCCCAGTACAGGCAGCAGATCATCCAGAGCTGCTTAACCTACAGGTTGGGGGGGTACTTCATGCCCTCACCACGACTACACAGAGCTTGAGCCAAGCAGCAATCACCAGGCCCATAAGGGGACAGGGCCAGAAGCCATCCCACCAAGGCCACGCTGCCGGCAGACGAGCCAGAGAGAGGGGAGCAGGGTGGTAACAGCTTCCCTGGAGGGGTCCTACCACGCTTCAAGCAAAGGATCCTCCTAAAACAGAAAGAGTGCAAGGAAGGCGAGTGGACAGCTACCCTCAGAACGGCCTCCTGGAATTCCTGGTTCCACCTGGTTATCACAGTGTCGCCCGGGCATCTCACCGTGACCTCCAAACAGTGAGTAAACACGTTAAAAGACTTCTTGGACTGTGTTTGAGTCATTCTGCGACTTGTGGTACTACAAACTCACACCGGGCCCTGGGGCTTGCCTCACTCTCAGGAGGCTACTATATCCGACTGCACCCACCATCAGCCCCAGGCGTCCCCTAACCTGCAGTGGCGGTCCCCACTGACCGCAATACTGAGAGTGGCGTCACGATCAAAACTGAAGATTCCCTACCTGTGACCAGCACCAGCTACGTGGAGTCCCTGAAGGTATGCACCGATACAACACCTGTGGGGCTTCACATACATACATATAGTCACGCATACTGCTCTGCTGCATATATACATACATATAGTCACGCATACTGCTCTGCTGCATATATACATACATACATATAGACACGCATACTGCTCTGCTGCATATATACATACATATAGACACGCATACTGCTCTGCTGCATATATACATACATATAGACACGCATACTGCTCTGCTGCATATATACATACATATAGACACGCATACTGCTCTGCTGCATATATACATACATATAGACACGCATACTGCTCTGCTGCATATATACATACATATAAACACACATACTGCTCTGCTGCATATATACATACATATAGACACGCATACTGCTCTGCTGCATATATACATACATATAGACACGCATACTGCTCTGCTGCATATATACATGCATACATACAGACACGCATACTGCTCTGCTGCATATATACATACATATAGACACGCATACTGCTCTGCTGCATATATACATACATATAGACATGACCAGCTGAGGGAGGATTCTCCGGTCATGATGTCTGTGTAACCAAACCCCCTTATCCTCTAAAAATAAACACACGGACTGCATGCGACTTGGTTCAAATGGCCACAGCAGCCTTTTTATTGCCTATTGTTTTACAGACTAGTACCTTAGGGACGCCGTCCAACGGGCGACCCAAAACAACCACATAACGGTAACAATAGACAATAACATTTACAATACCCCCCGGGGTAGGCCCAGTCCACTACTACTACTCCCCCTGTCCCCGGCCGCAACACACCGACCCAGAGACGAGGTGCCAATCACCCACGGATTGACCCCCACACTTTGGCAGAACCCCGTGCCTGCCACATCCCGGAAACCGAGAGCCACCATACCAAGACAATGACTCCCGGTCCAGCCACCAATCACTTCCAAACCTCTGGACCAGACCTACCCCCACCGCTACTGTGACAAAAGGTATCCCAACTACCCAAAAACATCTCCCACATGACAACACAAAGGGAGGGTGGGCGGGGATCGTTCGGCGTCCGGAAACAGAAGAGGAGGTAACTCCTTCCTCTCCCAGCTAACCCTTTCCCTGCTCCTCCTCTTCCTCCCCGGCTAAAACCATCCCCCAAAGCCATATTAGGCATATACCACTGTCCCTATTAACCCATCACTCCCTACCTCCCCCTTGGTCATGTCGCCCCTCCCCCCAAGTGGGTCCGTGGCTTTCTTGACCAGCTGAGGGAGGATTCTCCGGTCATGATGTCTGTGTAACCAAACCCCCTTATCCTCTAAAAATAAACACACGGACTGCATGCGACTTGGTTCAAATGGCCACAGCAGCCTTTTTATTGCCTATTGTTTTACAGACTAGTACCTTAGGGACGCCGTCCAACGGGCGACCCAAAACAACCACATAACGGTAACAATAGACAATAACATTTACAATACCCCCCGGGGTAGGCCCAGTCCACTACTACTACTCCCCCTGTCCCCGGCCGCAACACACCGACCCAGAGACGAGGTGCCAATCACCCACGGATTGACCCCCACACTTTGGCAGAACCCCGTGCCTGCCACATCCCGGAAACCGAGAGCCACCATACCAAGACAATGACTCCCGGTCCAGCCACCAATCACTTCCAAACCTCTGGACCAGACCTACCCCCACCGCCACAGGACAGACCACGTGACACCTTACGTGGCCTGGACCCGCCACACACCAAAAGCACGCTCCACACCATCCTGCAGACCCAACGCCCATAAATCCAGACCGACCTCGTTGAGGTGCACACCATCACCCCTCCGAAATCGCCAATCAGCCGGCTCCAAATCCCTGTGCCGTACCACAATCCCACCATTCCTGGTCACAAACCTAGCCACTACCCTATTCACCTGGGCCCTGGCCTTATTAACCTTCTCCACCGACCGAGCCCCTCTCCATGCCAACCTGGTCACTATGTCAGACCATACGACCAGCAAACCAGGATACCGCTTCCACAACTGCAGTAAATCAATCTTTATGTCTCGGATCAAATCCCGCGACGCCCTGGCACCAAGATCATTACCCCCCACATGCAATACCAGCACATCCGGGGGCCGCTCAACTTTACAATGGAAACGAAATTCCGGGACCACCCTGCCCCACTCCATGCCCCGAACTCCGATCCATCGAACAGTCGCCTGCGCACGATCCAAACCCAGCTGTCGACCATTCGGGCGGACCTCCGCCCGACGGGCACCCCAAAATACGAAGGAGTGCCCCAAGATCCAGATCAGGCACTTCCCTATAACAAATAAAACAAAAACGAAAATATCAAAACCAATAACAGCACAACCACCAACACATCAAAAAACACCCCTTTCCTCAAACCTTCCGCACGTAACCAAAGTCCCATGATGCTACAACAACTGCGGTCTCACATACCGCCGAAAACAAGAAGATTCCCATCTACCAATACGCTTTACCACCTCATCTCCAAGCCCCCAACGGGCTGCCTCCGTTGCTGCACCAATTCGGAATGAATGCGACCCGAATTCCTCCGGGCGCTCCCCCGCGTTACGTAGACTTAGCCGCAGCACCGCCACAAACTGAAACCTCGACAAAAACGACCCATTCAAATGCCGCAACAACGGGCCAGGTAAGCCTCCCCTCACGGCCATAAATCTCTCGACTAAACGCACAGGGCACAATTCCTCTCCTGGAACCGCATATAACACCACCAATCTACCACGGCCCAGCTGATCCATTTTTGACCGGCGAATCCGGCACTCCACCTGACTACTGCTCACTTGCACGTCCTCAAACATCAAACCACCACCCGTCACCCTGGACGGGCTCACCAGCTCGCCTATCCGGAACGCCCCATAAAAAGCGAGACCGAAAGCCGTTGTAAATAGAACCGTCTCGTACACAGACTCACAAATGCCGCTCAGGCCACCCACCATCCGTCTCAACAAACCAAACGATACAGGGCGCCTCTTGTCCCTCTCCCGTACGCCACGGCGAAAGCCCCGCAAAGCCTGACGAACCCGAAAATCCTGTGAAACATCACGCTCCCCTCTCATTTTTAACCAAAATGCCACTGCCGACACCCGATGTGCCACAGCCGATGCCGATCGCCCGGCTGAAAAATCCGTACTCACCAATGACAACAAAGCCACCAAGTAATCCACGCTTTCCCCACCAAACATCAGACGCAACAACTCCTCCCATTCAGCCCACACCTTAGCATACCGGCACCAAGTCACCTCGGTCACCGAGTTCCGAATCAAGTCTGAGATCACCGCCTCACCAGATGCCACAAATCCTCGGGGCACTCCACTCCAACTTCGTCCGCCCACGGCAACAGCGCCCGAAACCTGCTGAACTGAAAACGAGACAAAGCATCAGCCACCTCGTTGTCAACACCCGGAACGTGCCTTGCCACTACCTGCACATTCAACTGCAGACATCTCAACACTAAATGCCGCAAATACACCACCACCGGCTCCGACTTAGCAGACAAGTTGTTAATCGCGTGCACCACCGCCTGGTTATCACAATGAAAACACACTTTCCTTCCGGCAAAGTGCGACCCCCATAGCTCCACTGCCACTACAATGGGGAATAGCTCTAACAGAGCCAAATTCCTAACCAAGCCGCTCTCCCGCCACGCCTGTGGCCACTGCCCGACACACCAATGACCTCTGAAGACAGCCCCAAACCCGGCCGACCCCGCCGCATCCGTAAACAGCTGCAACGCCCCGTTAGACGCCACCCTCTCCATCACCAGCGTCCGGCCGTTGAAATGCTGCAAAAATTGATCCCATACTTCCAAATCGTCCCTGATCGCCTTTGTGATCCGCACAAAATGCGCCGGCAACCGTACCCCGGCCGTCGCCGTCGCCAAACGCCTCGCAAACACTCTCCCCATTGGCACAATTCTGCAAGCAAAATTCAATTTTCCAAGCAAAGACTGCACCGCCTTAAGCCGCACCTTCTTCGCCGCTTTTACCCCTGACACTGCGGACCTCAAATCACGGACCTTCTCCGCCGGCAACCTGCATTCCATAGCAATGGTGTCAATTTCAATTCCCAGAAAACACATCACCGGCGCCGGGCCTTCCGTCTTATCCGGCGCCAAAGGAATCCCGAAACTGGCCGCAACTTTTTGCAACGCAAATAGCAAACCCGCACAAACCATCGAACCCGCCGGCCCGACACACAGGAAATCATCCAAGTAATGAATGATGGACGTAAGCCCGGACACGTCCCGAACCACCCACTCAACAAACGAACTAAATGCCTCAAAGTACGAACACGAAATGGAACAGCCCATTGGCAAACAACGATCAACATAATAACTGCCATCCCACCAGCAACCCAACAAATGCTGACTATCTGGATGAACCGGTAACAACCGAAACGCTGCTTCCACATCCGCCTTTGCCATCAATGCACCCCGCCCCGCCGCCCTAACCAGGTCCAACGCCTTATCGAACGACACATAATATACCGCCGACAACTCCGGCGCAATGCCATCATTCACCGATAACCCTTCCGGGTAAGACAAATGATGAATCAGCCGAAATTTATTCCGCTCCTTCTTTGGTACCACCCCCAACGGTGACACCACCAAATTCCCGCACGGCGGGGCGACATAAGGGCCGCCCATCCTGCCCAAAGCCACCTCCCTTTCCAGCTTCTCATCCACCACTTCCGGGTGATCCCGAGCGGAACGCAAATTACGATACGGCGGAACCGATGCATTAACAACCGACGGAATATGAAAACCATCCGAAAAACCAGAACTTAACAACGCCGCCGCCTCCTTGTCCGGATACCTATTTAAAAACGGAACCATCACTTCTACCTTCACCGGCGTCGTCCCTCTTACCAGCCCCATCACCAGCCTTTCCTTTTCCTTTTTTAAAACATTTGGACAAGCTATGTCCCCCCCCACATCCGGAGCATTCATGCTTAAAACGGCACGCCGCTCCAAACCTGCACTGCCCTTCATTGTACTGCCAACACAAACCTTTCTTGAAACTTGCCGGGGACCCGGCCCCCCCCGAACCCCCGGCGCCCCCCCGAAAGGGCTGAGCCGGTGCCGACATCAATCGCATCCATAAGGAAATATCCTTATGGTCCCAACGCATATCTGGCCGCAATGCCTTCCGCTGCCTAAATTGCTCGTCGTAGCGCAGCCACGCCAGTCCGCCATAAACTCGATAAGCCTCCCCTATCGCATCCATGTAGCCGAACAAAGCCGAACAATGCTCCGGCTCCTTCTCCCCGACCACGCTCGCCAAAATCGCAAATGCCTGTAGCCAGTTGGCAAAAGTCCGAGGAATAAGCCTATAACGGCGCTTTTCCTCCTCGTCCTTCTCCTTTTTGGAATCACTCGGCTTAACCCTATCCAAATTAAATTTCTCCAGGGGAAGCAGAGAAAATATCTCCACATATTCCCCTTTCCAAATTTTTTCCCGCACCTCCTTCTTTAAATGGGCCCCCAGCGGGCCCTCAAAACAAACATAAACTTCGCTTTTAGCCCTATCATCTAAGCGCACCACCTCATCCTCCTTCTCCTTTTCCTTCTCCTTTTCCTTCTCCTTTTCCTTCTCCTTTCCCCCCCCCCGTCTCACTCCCCCCTTCGCCCCCCCCCTCTACTCGCACCCGCTCCGTCACCCCCCGTCGCCGCCGAGGCCCCTAAACCGGCTGCACCCACCCACGCCGCCACCGGCGCCTGGGCCCCCTCCCCCCCCCGCTCCCGAAGCCGCCGCCAGCCCCTGCAACAGCCCCAACAATTGACTCCACACTGCGAAACCAGCGGGCGCTGCCGTAGCCGCAGCCGCCCCCCCCCCCGAAGCCCCCCGCCAGCGCAGCCCCTGCCGCCTCCGCGGCCGTCTCACCCGACCGCCGCTCGGCGTCTCCCGAGACCGCCGCCTCGCTGTCCTCCGTCTGTCGTCCATCCGACTCCTCCGAACCGAAAGCCTCTTCCCCCTCCTCGCCGCTGGCCTCATCTTCCATCCGACATCCGGGGGGCGCCGCCGCAGCACCCCCCCCACCACGGCCGCCAGACAGGGCCGCCGCGTGGGCAGAGTCATCCCCGCTCCATCTCTTGCCCCCGGGGTGACAACCCAGGAGACCGTCCTGTCCCCCGCGCCGGCACCCCGGGCCTCGACCTCTTGCGCCCGCCCCCCCTGCCGACTGCAAGGGGCCTCTGGGCGCGGACGACCAGACGCCCGGCTCCGGATCTCAGCCGTCGTCGCCTCTGGCCCTCCTGGGCTATTGCAGGCCTCCATCCGCCGAGTCCTCCCGCTCCCACGGGAGACTGCCACATCCGGGGGCTGCACAGCGGTACTGAGTGACCCGGCGGTTGCCGCAGGGCTCCCGCCGTCACTCCTTCTCTCAGCCGCACCGGGGTCAGGCACCGCAGACCCCCCCCCCGGCGCCGGACCTACCGCCACGTGCAGCCCCGCGGTCCCCCCCGCCGACTGCAGGGGGATCTGCTGGCCTCTCTCCTGCGCCGAGCGCGCTCCCGGCCTGGAGCCGCTGCAGTCTCAGTAACTCCAGCCCGGAGGCCGGGACCGGAAGCAGGCCCCGTGCTGGCCACTCCCACCTCCCGACCGCCGCGGCTGGAACGAAGATTCCTCCCGCCGGCCTCTGCAGCAGCCAGACGCTGCTGCTGCGCTGCACTCTGCGGAGGGTCCCTGGAGGGGCTCTTACATCTCCTCCTCGCCCCCCCCGCGCCCGGGGAATACCTGCGGGGGGGCCGCGACTGGCGCCCGCCGCTGCTGGGGGGACGAGGGGCAAGCGCCGACGGGTTAACCCCGGCAGCCCTGATGTGGGTCTGCACTGCCAGGGGCCCGTGCGCTGCGACCGCTGCCTGAATCAGACGCTGGAGCTCCTGAAGATCTGCCATGGAGGTGCACGTGCAGATCGTTCGGCGTCCGGAAACAGAAGAGGAGGTAACTCCTTCCTCTCCCAGCTAACCCTTTCCCTGCTCCTCCTCTTCCTCCCCGGCTAAAACCATCCCCCAAAGCCATATTAGGCATATACCACTGTCCCTATTAACCCATCACTCCCTACCTCCCCCTTGGTCATGTCGCCCCTCCCCCCAAGTGGGTCCGTGGCTTTCTCGCATACTGCTCTGCTGCATATATACATACATATAGACACGCATACTGCTCTGCTGCATATATACATACATATAGACACGCATACTGCTCTGCTGCATATATACATACATATAGACACGCATACTGCTCTGCTGCATATATACATACATATAGACACGCATATTGCTCTGCTGCATATATATATACATACATATAAACACGCATACTGCTCTGCTGCATATATACATACATATAGACACGCATACTGCTCTGCTGCATATATACATACATATAGACACGCATACTGCTCTGCTGCATATATACATACATATAGACACGCATACTGCTCTGCTGCATATATACATACATATAGACACGCATACTGCTCTGCTGCATATATACATACATATAGACACGCATACTGCTCTGCTGCATATATACATACATATAGACACGCATACTGCTCTGCTGCATATATACATACATATAGACACGCATACTGCTCTGCTGCATATATACATACATATAGACACGCATACTGCTCTGCTGCATATATACATACATATAGACACGCATACTGCTCTGCTGCATATATACATACATATAGACACGCATACTGCTCTGCTGCATATATACATACATATAGACACGCATACTGCTCTGCTGCATATATACATACATATAGTCACGCATACTGCTCTGCTGCATATATACATACATATAAACACACATACTGCTCTGCTGCATATATACATACATATAGACACGCATACTGCTCTGCTGCATATATACATACATATAGTCACGCATACTGCTCTGCTGCATATATACATACATATAGACACACATACTGCTCTGCTGCATATATACATACATATAGACACGCATACTGCTCTGCTGCATATATACATACATATAGTCACGCATACTGCTCTGCTGCATATATACATACATATAGTCACGCATACTGCTCTGCTGCATATATACATACATATAGACACGCATACTGCTCTGCTGCATATATACATACATATAGACACGCATACTGCTCTGCTGCATATATACATACATATAGACACGCATACTGCTCTGCTGCATATATACATACATATAGACACGCATACTGCTCTGCTGCATATATACATAGATATAAACACACATACTGCTCTGCTGCATATATACATACATATAGACACGCATACTGCTCTGCTGCATATATACATACATATAGACACGCATACTGCTCTGCTGCATATATACATACATACATATAGACACGCATACTGCTCTGCTGCATATATACATACATATAGACACGCATACTGCTCTGCTGCATATATACATACATACATATAGACACGCATACTGCTCTGCTGCATATATACATACATATAGACACACATACTGCTCTGCTGCATATATACATACATATAGACACGCATACTGCTCTGCTGCATATATACATACATATAGTCACGCATACTGCTCTGCTGCATATATACATACATATAGACACGCATACTGCTCTGCTGCATATATACATACATATAGACACGCATACTGCTCTGCTGCATATATACATACATATAGACACGCATACTGCTCTGCTGCATATATACATACATATAGACACGCATACTGCTCTGCTGCATATATACATACATATAGACACGCATACTGCTCTGCTGCATATATACATACATATAGACACGCATACTGCTCTGCTGCATATATACATAGATATAAACACACATACTGCTCTGCTGCATATATACATACATATAGACACGCATACTGCTCTGCTGCATATATACATACATATAGACACGCATACTGCTCTGCTGCATATATACATACATACATATAGACACGCATACTGCTCTGCTGCATATATACATACATATAGACACGCATACTGCTCTGCTGCATATATACATACATACATATAGACACGCATACTGCTCTGCTGCATATATACATACATATAGACACACATACTGCTCTGCTGCATATATACATGCATATAGTCACGCATACTGCTCTGCTGCATATATACATACATATAGTCACGCATACTGCTCTGCTGCATATATACATACATATAGACACGCATACTGCTCTGCTGCATATATACATACATACATATAGACACGCATACTGCTCTGCTGCATATATACATACATATAGACACGCATACTGCTCTGCTGCATATATACATACATACATATAGACACGCATACTGCTCTGCTGCATATATACATACATATAGACACGCATACTGCTCTGCTGCATATATACATACATATAGTCACGCATACTGCTCTGCTGCATATATACATACATATAGTCACGCATACTGCTCTGCTGCATATATACATACATATAGACACGCATACTGCTCTGCTGCATATATACATACATATAGTCACGCATACTGCTCTGCTGCATATATACATACATACATATAGACACGCATACTGCTCTGCTGCATATATACATACATATAGACACGCATACTGCTCTGCTGCATATATACATACATATAGTCACGCATACTGCTCTGCTGCATATATACATACATATAGACACGCATACTGCTCTGCTGCATATATACATACATATAGACACGCATACTGCTCTGCTGCATATATACATACATATAGACACGCATACTGCTCTGCTGCATATATACATACATACATATAGACACGCATACTGCTCTGCTGCATATATACATACATATAGACACGCATACTGCTCTGCTGCATATATACATACATATAGTCACGCATACTGCTCTGCTGCATATATACATACATATAGTCACGCATACTGCTCTGCTGCATATATACATACATATAGACACGCATACTGCTCTGCTGCATATATACATACATATAGACACGCATACTGCTCTGCTGCATATATACATACATATAGACACGCATACTGCTCTGCTGCATATATACATGCATACATATAGACACGCATACTGCTCTGCTGCATATATACATACATATAGACACGCATACTGCTCTGCTGCATATATACATACATATAGACACGCATACTGCTCTGCTGCATATATACATACATATAGTCACGCATACTGCTCTGCTGCATATATACATACATATAGACACGCATACTGCTCTGCTGCATATATACATACATATAGACACGCATACTGCTCTGCTGCATATATACATACATATAGACACGCATACTGCTCTGCTGCATATATACATACATACAGACACGCATACTGCTCTGCTGCATATATACATACATATAGACACGCATACTGCTCTGCTGCATATATACATACATATAGACACGCATACTGCTCTGCTGCATATATACATACATATAGACACGCATATTGCTCTGCTGCATATATACATACATATAGACACGCATACTGCTCTGCTGCATATATACATACATATAGACACGCATACTGCTCTGCTGCATATATACATACATATAGACACGCATACTGCTCTGCTGCATATATACATACATATAGACACGCATACTGCTCTGCTGCATATATACATACATATAGTCACGCATACTGCTCTGCTGCATATATACATACATATAGTCACGCATACTGCTCTGCTGCATATATACATACATATAGACACGCATACTGCTCTGCTGCATATATACATACATATAGACACGCATACTGCTCTGCTGCATATATACATACATATAGACACGCATACTGCTCTGCTGCATATATACATACATATAGACACGCATACTGCTCTGCTGCATATATACATACATATAGACACGCATACTGCTCTGCTGCATATATATACATATAGTCACGCATACTGCTCTGCTGCATATATACATACATATAGACACGCATACTGCTCTGCTGCATATATACATACATATAAACACACATACTGCTCTGCTGCATATATACATACATATAGACACGCATACTGCTCTGCTGCATATATACATACATATAGACACGCATACTGCTCTGCTGCATATATACATACATATAGACACGCATACTGCTCTGCTGCATATATACATACATATAGACACGCATACTGCTCTGCTGCATATATACATACATATAGACACGCATACTGCTCTGCTGCATATATACATACATACAGACACGCATACTGCTCTGCTGCATATATACATACATATAGACACGCATACTGCTCTGCTGCATATATACATACATATAGACACGCATACTGCTCTGCTGCATATATACATACATATAACACACATACTGCTCTGCTGCATATATACATACATATAAACACACATACTGCTCTGCTGCATATATACATACATACAGACACGCATACTGCTCTGCTGCATATATACATACATATAGACACGCATACTGCTCTGCTGCATATATACATACATATAGACACGCATACTGCTCTGCTGCATATATACATAGATATAAACACACATACTGCTCTGCTGCATATATACATACATATAGACACGCATACTGCTCTGCTGCATATATACATACATATAGACACGCATACTGCTCTGCTGCATATATACATACATACATATAGACACGCATACTGCTCTGCTGCATATATACATACATATAGACACGCATACTGCTCTGCTGCATATATACATACATACATATAGACACGCATACTGCTCTGCTGCATATATACATACATATAGACACGCATACTGCTCTGCTGCATATATACATACATATAGACACGCATACTGCTCTGCTGCATATATACATACATATAGACACGCATACTGCTCTGCTGCATATATACATACATATAGACACGCATACTGCTCTGCTGCATATATACATACATACATATAGACACGCATACTGCTCTGCTGCATATATACATACATATAGACACGCATACTGCTCTGCTGCATATATACATACATATAGTCACGCATACTGCTCTGCTGCATATATACATACATATAGTCACGCATACTGCTCTGCTGCATATATACATACATATAGTCACGCATACTGCTCTGCTGCATATATACATACATACATATAGACACGCATACTGCTCTGCTGCATATATACATACATATAGACACGCATACTGCTCTGCTGCATATATACATACATATAGACACGCATACTGCTCTGCTGCATATATACATACATATAGACACGCATACTGCTCTGCTGCATATATACATACATATAGTCACGCATACTGCTCTGCTGCATATATACATACATATAGACACGCATACTGCTCTGCTGCATATATACATACATATAGACACGCATACTGCTCTGCTGCATATATACATACATATAGACACGCATACTGCTCTGCTGCATATATACATACATACATATAGACACGCATACTGCTCTGCTGCATATATACATACATATAGACACGCATACTGCTCTGCTGCATATATACATACATATAGTCACGCATACTGCTCTGCTGCATATATACATACATATAGTCACGCATACTGCTCTGCTGCATATATACATACATATAGACACGCATACTGCTCTGCTGCATATATACATACATATAGACACGCATACTGCTCTGCTGCATATATACATACATATAGACACGCATACTGCTCTGCTGCATATATACATGCATACATATAGACACGCATACTGCTCTGCTGCATATATACATACATATAGACACGCATACTGCTCTGCTGCATATATACATACATATAGACACGCATACTGCTCTGCTGCATATATACATACATATAGTCACGCATACTGCTCTGCTGCATATATACATACATATAGACACGCATACTGCTCTGCTGCATATATACATACATATAGACACGCATACTGCTCTGCTGCATATATACATACATATAGACACGCATACTGCTCTGCTGCATATATACATACATACAGACACGCATACTGCTCTGCTGCATATATACATACATATAGACACGCATACTGCTCTGCTGCATATATACATACATATAGACACGCATACTGCTCTGCTGCATATATACATACATATAGACACGCATATTGCTCTGCTGCATATATACATACATATAGACACGCATACTGCTCTGCTGCATATATACATACATATAGACACGCATACTGCTCTGCTGCATATATACATACATATAGACACGCATACTGCTCTGCTGCATATATACATACATATAGACACGCATACTGCTCTGCTGCATATATACATACATATAGTCACGCATACTGCTCTGCTGCATATATACATACATATAGTCACGCATACTGCTCTGCTGCATATATACATACATATAGTCACGCATACTGCTCTGCTGCATATATACATACATATAGACACGCATACTGCTCTGCTGCATATATACATACATATAGACACGCATACTGCTCTGCTGCATATATACATACATATAGACACGCATACTGCTCTGCTGCATATATATACATATAGTCACGCATACTGCTCTGCTGCATATATACATACATATAGACACGCATACTGCTCTGCTGCATATATACATACATATAAACACACATACTGCTCTGCTGCATATATACATACATATAGACACGCATACTGCTCTGCTGCATATATACATACATATAGACACGCATACTGCTCTGCTGCATATATACATACATATAGACACGCATACTGCTCTGCTGCATATATACATACATATAGACACGCATACTGCTCTGCTGCATATATACATACATATAGACACGCATACTGCTCTGCTGCATATATACATACATACAGACACGCATACTGCTCTGCTGCATATATACATACATATAGACACGCATACTGCTCTGCTGCATATATACATACATATAGACACGCATACTGCTCTGCTGCATATATACATACATATAGACACGCATACTGCTCTGCTGCATATATACATACATATAGACACGCATACTGCTCTGCTGCATATATACATACATATAGACACGCATACTGCTCTGCTGCATATATACATACATATAGACACGCATACTGCTCTGCTGCATATATACATACATATAGACACGCATACTGCTCTGCTGCATATATACATACATATAGACACGCATACTGCTCTGCTGCATATATACATACATACATATAGACACGCATACTGCTCTGCTGCATATATACATACATATAGACACGCATACTGCTCTGCTGCATATATACATACATATAGACACGCATACTGCTCTGCTGCATATATACATACATATAGACACGCATACTGCTCTGCTGCATATATACATACATATAGACACGCATACTGCTCTGCTGCATATATACATACATACAGACACGCATACTGCTCTGCTGCATATATACATACATACAGACACGCATACTGCTCTGCTGCATATATACATACATATAGACACGCATACTGCTCTGCTGCATATATACATACATATAGACACGCATACTGCTCTGCTGCATATATACATACATATAGTCACGCATACTGCTCTGCTGCATATATACATACATATAGACACACATACTGCTCTGCTGCATATATACATACATATAGACACGCATACTGCTCTGCTGCATATATACATACATATAGACACGCATACTGCTCTGCTGCATATATACATACATATAGACACGCATACTGCTCTGCTGCATATATACATACATATAGACACGCATACTGCTCTGCTGCATATATACATACATATAGACACGCATACTGCTCTGCTGCATATATACATACATATAGACACGCATACTGCTCTGCTGCATATATACATACATATAGACACGCATACTGCTCTGCTGCATATATACATACATACAGACACGCATACTGCTCTGCTGCATATATACATACATATAGACACGCATACTGCTCTGCTGCATATATACATACATATATACACGCATACTGCTCTGCTGCATATATACATACATATAAACACACATACTGCTCTGCTGCATATATACATACATATAAACACACATACTGCTCTGCTGCATATATACATACATATAGACACGCATACTGCTCTGCTGCATATATACATACATATAAACACGCATACTGCTCTGCTGCATATATACATACATATAGACACGCATACTGCTCTGCTGCATATATACATACATATAGACACGCATACTGCTCTGCTGCATATATACATACATATAGTCACGCATACTGCTCTGCTGCATATATACATACATATAGACACGCATACTGCTCTGCTGCATATATACATACATATAGACACGCATACTGCTCTGCTGCATATATACATACATATAGACACGCATACTGCTCTGCTGCATATATACATACATATAGACACGCATACTGCTCTGCTGCATATATACATACATATAGACACGCATACTGCTCTGCTGCATATATACATACATATAGACACGCATACTGCTCTGCTGCATATATACATACATATAGACACGCATACTGCTCTGCTGCATATATACATACATATAGACACGCATACTGCTCTGCTGCATATATACATACATATAGACACGCATACTGCTCTGCTGCATATATACATACATATAGACACGCATACTGCTCTGCTGCATATATACATACATATAGACACGCATACTGCTCTGCTGCATATATACATACATATAAACACACATACTGCTCTGCTGCATATATACATACATATAGACACGCATACTGCTCTGCTGCATATATACATACATATAGACACGCATACTGCTCTGCTGCATATATACATACATATAAACACACATACTGCTCTGCTGCATATATACATACATATAAACACACATACTGCTCTGCTGCATATATACATACATATAAACACACATACTGCTCTGCTGCATATATACATACATACAGACACGCATACTGCTCTGCTGCATATATACATACATATAGACACGCATACTGCTCTGCTGCATATATACATACATATAGACACGCATACTGCTCTGCTGCATATATACATACATATAAACACACATACTGCTCTGCTGCATATATACATACATATAAACACACATACTGCTCTGCTGCATATATACATACATACAGACACGCATACTGCTCTGCTGCATATATACATACATATAGACACGCATACTGCTCTGCTGCATATATACATACATATAGACACGCATACTGCTCTGCTGCATATATACATACATATAGACACGCATACTGCTCTGCTGCATATATACATACATATAAACACACATACTGCTCTGCTGCATATATACATACATATAGACACGCATACTGCTCTGCTGCATATATACATACATATAGACACGCATACTGCTCTGCTGCATATATACATACATATAGACACGCATACTGCTCTGCTGCATATATACATACATATATGTCACGGCCAGGTGTACGGGCAGGCCCAGGAGGTGGATCCACTGGACCGAACTCCTAGATGGTAGCAAAGAGTCCGGCAGCTGGAGCACTAGAAACAGCAGAGCAGTCCTTGCACACAGGTATAGCGGAGAAGTCCCTGGGACTACGGAGTTACGGGTGGTAGTCCGGGTGACGCAGCTCAGGTTCGGAAGCCGAGATGATGTCAGGCGGGGTCCGGAACCTTGGGAGCAAGAAGACGAGTCACCGCAGGGATCCGAGGTGGTGCGGACTGTCAGGATGGCAGATGGACAGCGTTCGGGTTTCAGGATACGGCAGACTGGATGGCGAGGCAAGCACGGCTCTACAAAGAGAGATAGGTGAGTACATGCACTGAAACACCAGGAGACCTGACTCCTAGCTCAGGGAACACGAAGATCAGGCCCCGCCCCCTTGGACAATGACCCCCTATATACCCTGTACCTGTGCAACCTCATTTCCTGTTAATGGACGCTGGCCCTTTAAGAAAGGGTCAGTGACCGCGCGCGCGCCCTAATGCGCATGCGCGCCGCCCGGGTGCCAGAAGCCAGGGAAGGAGGCTGCGAGGAGGACGCAGGGGAGCCGGCCAGGTCCAGGGAAGCTGTCGGGCGCCGGGATCGGGGGCCCGGAGCCCTGGGACGGACGGAATCCGGTGACTGGGGAGCGGAGAGCGTGGCAGGTGAGCCGGGGAACGGGGGTGAGGACCCGGGGAGCGTGACAATATAGACACGCATACTGCTCTGCTGCATATATACATACATATAGACACGCATACTGCTCTGCTGCATATATACATACATATAGACACGCATACTGCTCTGCTGCATATATACATACATATAGACACGCATACTGCTCTGCTGCATATATACATACATATAGACACGCATACTGCTCTGCTGCATATATACATACATATAGACACGCATACTGCTCTGCTGCATATATACATACATATAGACACACACACTGCTCTGCTGCATATATACATACATACAGACACGCATACTGCTCTGCTGCATATATACATACATACAAACACACACCTTGCTCTGCGGGGCCCACACACGCGGCTCCGGGGGTCACACACACGGCTCTGCGCGTCCCACACACGCGGCTCCGGGGGCCACACACACGGCTCTGCGGGGCCCACACACGCGGCTCCGGGGGCCACACACACGGCTCTGTGGGGCCCACACACGCGGCTCCGGGGGCCACACACGCGGCTCTGCGGGGCCCACACACGCGGCTCCGGGGGCCACACACACGGCTCTGCGGGGCCCACACACGCGGCTCCGGGGGCCACACACACGGCTCTGCGGGGCCCACACACGCACGGGGGGACAGGGAGGGGCGGGGAGGGAGTGATGTCCCACATACTGATCAGGTCACGGTGCAGATGGGGCCCACACAGCGCCGGAGGGAAGCGATGTGCTGGGGGTCGCTGGCTGGCACTGTGACTCCTTCATCTGTGCGACCGAGCAGGACGCCGGGCGGTAGCTCCGCCCACAGATGATGCTCAATGAAGGAGAACACACCCTTAAAGGGCCGGCAGCCACAGTTTCCAGTGCCAAGGACTGCTGCCTCCGGACCGACCGCAGGTAAGCCGAGCGGGACCGTGTGTGTGTGTGTGTGTGTGTGTGTGTGTGTGTGTGTGTGTGTGTGTACATGCCGCGGGCAGGAGGGGGTGGAGTGAGCTGAGCGGGGAAGTGTCGGCTTCCTGCACGTAACTAGGATAAACATCGGGTTACTAACCAAAGCGCTTTGCTTGGATACCCGATGTTTATCTTGGTTACCAGCTTGTGGCAGGCTGCCAGCGATGGCTCCTGCACACTGTAGCTGTAAAAAGCCCTGCTTTTTGCTGCTAGAACCGTTGTCGAACGTTTCTAGAACTACCGAGCTTTTAGCAAAAAGCTCGAGTTCTAGTTCGATCTCGAACAGCCCAAAAATCACTCGAGCCTAGAACTGGAGAACCTCGAACCACGAACCGCGAACCCGTGCTCAACTCTAGTGCTAACACGCTAAGAGGGCAGACTAGTTGGGGGATATAATGCCCTTGTGACTTGTCACTGCGCTCATTAGCATATCATAAAGGATTTTGAGAAATACATTTTCTAAAGATCTCTTTATCTATGCTACTAAATACAGGGACAGTCAGGGAGGTATTATAGATATGCACCCTGGACTGCTTGTGATTCTGGGTGTATAGGGGACCTGACAGGCTTCCTTTAAATTTCTTAATGTTTTCGTGTTTACAAAAAATGACCCTTTCTCAAGCAAGAAAAAGGGTCATTTTTTTGCAAGAGACAAACCATTGCCATATCTCTGGGACAATAAAGTCAGTTTTCACTTTAGAACCTTTCGACTGGAGAACCGTGTATGTCCTTTAAATCTATACGATGACCAGTGGCATCATGAGGCTACCAGCTTTTTATTTATTTTTCAACATATGATGCTTTTATTCCTTCAATAGAAACATAAATTTGGCTTTGTTATGTTTCTGTTGGAATAACGACTTTTTCCTGGTAGAGTGGCGTTTCAGCCCATGTTGATACAGTACTCGTTTCACTGTGGATAATGACACAATCTTACCAGCTTCCTCCAGCATCTTCACAAGGTCTTTTGCTTTAGTTCTTGGCTTGATATACACATGTCTGACCAAAGCACGTTCATCTCTGGTACACAGAACCCGTCTACTTCCTGAGCGGTATGATGGCTGGACATTCCCATCTCGTTTGTACTTGCGCATAATTGTTTGTACAGATGAACAAGGTACCTTCAGGTATCTGGAAATCGTATGCCAGGATAAACCAGACTTGTGCAAGTCCACAATTCTCTTCCTGAGATCTTGGCTGAATTCTTTTGACTTTCCCATGATGCTACACAAACAAGCCGTGTGTTTCAGGTGTGGATTAAAATACATCCACAGGTGTGTCTCAAATTAACTCATATGTTCGCAATAAGCCTATCAGAAGCTTCCAAAGACATGACATCATCATATGGGCCATCCCATATTATTTAAAGGCATAGTGCTCCCGGTGTATGGAAATTTTTGAGTTTGCAGAAAGTAATAAAAATGCCTGAAAACATTCTCTCTCTCTCATCTTTCTGGCATTTGGCAAATAGAAATAATTTTGGTTCCTAATTGACCTAAAATGGGAAAGGTTTATTCTGATTTCATGTCAGATCGTGAAAAAAACCTGCAGATGTGTCTGTATAGAGAGAGGAGGGAAACCTCTGGTTTCAACTGTACATAGGGATGGATAGATAGATAGATAGAGGGATAGATAGATAGATAGATAGATAGATAGAGGGATAGATAGAGGGATAGATAGAGGGATAGATAGATGGAGGGGTAGATAGATAGAGGGATAGATAGATAGATAGATAGATAGATAGATAGATAGATAGATAGAGGGATAGATAGATAGAGGGATAGATAGATAGAGGGATAGATAGATAGATAGATAGATAGAGGGATAGATAGATAGAGGGATAGATAGATATAGAGAGATAGATAGAGGGATAGATAGAGGGATAGATATATATAGAGATAGAGGGATAGATAGATAGCGGGATAGATAGATATAGAGAGATAGATAGAGGGATAGATAGATAGATAGATAGATAGAGGGATAGATAGATAGATGGATGGATGGATGGATAGATAGATAAAGGGATGGATGGATGGATGGATAGATAGAGGGATGGATAGACAAATAGATAGATAGATAGATAGAGGGATAGATAGATGGATGGATAGATGGATGGATGGATAGATAGATGGATAGATAAATAGATAGATAGATAGATAGATAGAGGGATAGATAGATAGATAGATAGATAGATAGATAGATAGATAGATAGATAGATAGATAGATATATGGATGGATGGATAGATAGAGGGATAGATAGATAGATAGATAGATAGATAGATAGATAGATAGATAGATAGATAGATAGATAGAGGGATAGATAGATAGAGGGATAGATAAATAGATGGATAGATAGATAAATAGATGGATAGATAGATACGGTAGATAGATAGAAAAATAGATAGATAGTTAGAGAGATAGATAGATAGATAGATAGATAGATAGATAGATAGATAGAGGGATAGAGGGATAGATGGAGATACAGGGCGGGAATTCCACAGGAATTCCGCACAAAATCCGCACTGTTTCCGTAGGTTTACTACAACAATTCATCAAAAATTCCACAGCAATGGATAGCTACAGATTCCGGGGAGTTGCTGCGTGAACCTGCGGAAATACCTGCAGAAAAGTCCACAGGTACTTTCTCCAGTGGGCACATGACCTAAGGCACAGATTTTAGCCATATAACATTGTGGGCATTTACCACATATTGAGGGAGCTCTCCACACATGACAAACCCTGTGCCACAAAGAGATTTTTGCAGGCATCGCCACTGTCATGGCGGTGTCAGGATCTTTGAAAACCACAGATTCCGGCAATCTGCCTACTAACTTCTCTGATATCTGTTCTCAGTGTAGGGTTGCTTGTTAATTTCTTTTGATCACATTCTGTAGAGCAGCCACTCATGTTTAGTCCCCTCCTATATATACTGGCTGGATTATTCTCTTAATGCCAGCTATAGCTTCTCTGTACTGGTCTGGAGAGATGTTGTGATCCAGACTAACTGGTGGTTGTTGTGCATTATTGCTGTGAGTGGTTGTGCTGTTAACCTTTGTGGTCTTTTTTTTGCTGCCTTACTTCTCTTGCTTTTCTTTTTGTCCCTAACTTTTATTCCATTGAGTTTGCATTTTGTTCTGAGTTTTGGTTTTCAGCAGTCTGGCTACATCTGTGTTTCCATAGAATCATAGGATGATAGAGTTGGAAGGGACCTCATGGGCCATCGGGTCCTACCCCCTTCGAGTGCAGGCTTTCCGATATCATCCCAGCTATATGTTTATACAGCTTTCGCTTGAAGATTTCCATTAATGGAGAGCTCACCACCTCCCGTGGTCGCCTGCTCCACTCCCTGATGCCCTCACTATCTCTTGTTGTCACCTGTTCCACTCTCTGACTGCTCTCACTGTCTGAAAGTTTTTCCTAATGTCTAATCTGAATCTCCTTCTTTTTAGTATCATCCCATTGCTTCTTGTACTTCCTTGTGTTAATGAGAATAGGATAGTTCCCTCTGCACTGTGACAACTTTCAGATATTTTTAGACCGCTATTAAGTCTCCTCTCAGCCTTCTCTTTTTCAAACTAAACATCCCTAGTTCTTTTAGCCAGTCTTCATTGCCATGGTTTGCAGACCTTCTATCATTTTGGTTGCTCTTCTATGGACTTGCTCCAATATATCGGTCTTTCTTGAATTGAGACACCCAGAACTGTACACAGTATTCGTGGTTGGATCTGACCAGGGCAGAGTATAGGGAAATAATGACCTCTCTTGATCTAGATTCAATGCTTGTCTTGATACATAGCAGAATTTTGTTGGTCTTTTTAGCTGCAGCTCTGCATTGTTGGCTCATGTTGAATCTGGGATCCACTATTATGCCCAAGTGCTTTTTCCGGTGCTATTGTGCCGCCCCCGTGACAGCAGCCAATGCTGCTCGGGTACGGGCCTTCAGGGGTGGTGGCTCGAGGGTCTCCAGACCCAGGGGTCTCGCGGACATGCCGAATAAATGGGGGGACGTAGATGTATGGGCTGGGCCGTAGCAAGTTTGTGACGCCAACCATGGTGTGCGGTGAGGGGAGACACCACCACTGCAGTTATGTGCGCCCGGGGGAGATGTTGTGCAGCAAGTTGTTAACCCCTCCGTGGGCAGGGATGGTGGCCCCGGGACCCGGTGGCATGGTGCAGGGGATGACGACTGCAGGGGGTGCTGGTGTACTCACTCTGAAGGAAACACGCAAGTCTCTGGTAAACCATAATGGTGGTGGCCGGTGCTGCGTCCAGTTGCGTTCAGGATCTCCCACCTGGCTGGTGGTCTCTATCTCTTCCTGCACCTGTTTGTGTCAAAATGGATCTTCCCGGTGTGAAACTCGGGAGTCCGCTCCCAGCTGGGTGTGGCCTAAGGAGCCGTGCCCGCAGATGCTGGCCCGTGGGATCTCTGGGCCTTTGCGGGGACCTCTTATCCCTAATCGGTGGGCTGTTGTCTTCTATGAGGGACTTTGGGTGGGACAGGACCTCTAGTCCTGGTGTCAATCGGTTAATTAACCAGTTCCAGTCGTTTCTGGTTCTTGGCTTCAGGGTTCGAGTACCCCCCTTTGTGCTACGGTTTCCGGGTCGGTTCTCCGTGTCGGTACCGGCGGGCTACAATCCTGTCCCCATCCACCTTGGTTCTGCCGAACCGTCTTCCCGTCTCCTGCTGATGGAGACCACCGTCTGCCTCCTAGCCAGTGGCACCAGGGCTCCTACCCTGGTACTGTTCAACTTAACCCCTTCATGACCATGGACGGAAAGATCCGTCCTTGTGCCCTGGGCCTTAACGACCAAGGACGGATCTTTCCGTCATGGCGGAATCACGGCACCGGAGCCTCCGGTGACTGCGATCGGTTAACATAAACCGCAGATTCGGGGAGGAGGGGACCTGTTCCTGACCTTAGGAGGGGTGGTGCCTCCTCCCCGGACCTACGGAGGCTGTGATTGGCTGACGAACGCCGCTCAACCAATCACAGCCACTGTAATGTTCCAGCCATTTAAAATGACTGAAACATTGAATTCCAGCCCTGGCCAGTGCAGCTGTAGCACTGGCCATTGGCTGGAGCTGGGTGACCTCACCGGATCACCCTCCCCCAGCTCCACTGCTCTGATTGGAGAGATCGGCCTTGTGACCGATTTCTCCAATCACAGTGGACCTGTTGCCGGTGACCGCCCCCGTCATCGTCCCTGCAGCACGCCAGCACACACAGTGAGTGTACACAGTGCAATGTCAGGGCGACAAGCTCCGGTCCCATGCTGTTATGAGACCGGAGCATGGGACCCGGAAGTTGCCGCGCTGCCATTGCACTGTACGAAAAGCGTCCCGATCCGCCGCCGCCGCCGCTGCCCTCCGCGATCTGCCACCTATCTCCCCGATCTCCTGCCCGCACCCTCACCCCCACACCTCCCGATCCGCTGCTGCCCTCCATCTGCCACAGTGCCACCGCTCCCCCCAATCTGCTGCCCGGCCCCTCACCTCCGTGCAGCAGATCGGAGGGAGCGGTGGCACTGTGGCAGATGGAGGAGGACTGGGATCGTGCACCCTGTCCTCCTCCATCTGTCATAGTGCCACCGCTCCCTCCGATCTGCTGCCCGGCTCCTCCCCCTCGTGATCGGTGCTCGCCCCCTACCCTCCGTGATGTGCTGCTCGCCCTCTCCCCTCCCCTCCCCTCCGTGATGTGCTGCTCGCCCCCTCCCCTCCCCTCCGTGATGTGCTGCTCGCCCCCTCCCCTCCGTGATGTGCTGCTCGCCCCCTCCCCTCCCCTCCGTGATGTGCTGCTCGCCCCCTCCCCTCCGTGATGTGCTGCTCGCCCCCTCCCCTCCATGATGTGCTGCACGCTCCCCCCACCTCTCACCCCCGTGGTCAGCTACCCGCCCCCTCCCCTGTCACCGCCGTGATGTGCGCTCCCTCCCATGTCACCGCCGTGATGTGCGCTCCCTCCCCTGTCACCGCCGTGATGTGCGCTCCCTCCCATGTCACCGCCGTGATGTGCGCTCCCTCCCCTGTCACCGCCGTGATGTGCGCTCCCTCCCCTGTCACCGCCGTGATGTGCGCTCCCTCCCCTGTCACCGCCGTGATGTGCGCTCCCTCCCCTGTCACCGCCGTGATGTGCGCTCCCTCCCCTGTCACCGCCGTGATGTGCGCTCCCTCCCCTGTCACCGCCGTGATCTGCGCTCCCTCCCCTGTCACCGCCGTGATGTGCGCTCCCTCCCCTGTCACCGCCGTGATCTGTGCTCCCTCCCCTGTCACCCCCGTGATCTGCTGTCCACTCTCCCTCCACCTCTCACCCCCGTGATCTGCGCTCTGCTCACCTGTCTCCCCCGTGATCTGCGCTCTCTCACCTCTCACCCCCGTGATCTGTGCTCCCTCACCTGTCACCCCCGTGATCTGTGCTCCCTCACCTGTCACCCCCGTGATCTGCGCTCTGCTCACCTGTCTCCCCCGTGATCTGCGCTCTCACCTCTCACCCCCGTGATCTGTGCTCCCTCACCTGTCACCCCCGTGATCTGCTGTCCGCTCTCCCTCACCTGTCACCCCCGTGATCTGCTGTCCGCTCTCCCTCACCTCTCACCCCCGTGATCTGCTGTCCGCTCTCCCTCACCTCTCACCCCCGTGATCTGTGCTCTGCTCACCTGTCTCCTCCGTGATCTGTGCTCTGCTCACCTGTCTCCTCCGTGATCTGTGCTCTGCTCACCTGTCTCCTCCGTGATCTGCGCTGCGCTCCCTCCCCCACCTCTCAACCTCCCCGATCTGCTGCCTCCTTCATCTCCTGTGATCCAGCTCCCTAGATCCATCCTGTAGGGTAACTATCCCCAATCTCACCTCCCACTCCCCTTCCCACCCATCCCCCCCACCCGCCCCCTCCCCCCATCCTCTGCCGCTCCTGCATCCACTGCGCCCTCTCCCATCCGCCTCCACCCTATCCCAGCCACCGTCTCACAATCACAAATGCTCCCTTTATATGCCGCTGCCCCCCCCATCTGCTGCCGCCCCATCTGCCGCCCCCCCCCCATCTTCCGCTGTTATTTTTTTCTATGCCATGGGGGTCTAGTTTCCAAAATGGGGCCACATGTGGGGGAGCTCCACTGTTTCGGCACCTCAGGGGGTCTCCAAACAGCATGGAATATGCTAATTGTCCCAGACAATTTTGCGTTTGAAACGTCAAATGACGCTCCTTGCCTTCCGAGCCCTGCTGTGCGCCCAAACATTTGAGTTCCACCACATATGAGGTATCTGCGTACTCAGGAGAAATTGCACAATACATTGTATGGTGCAATTATTCCTGATACCCTTGTGAAAAAAAAGCTACCTGGTTGAAGTAACAATTTTGTGGTAAAAAAGGGTTTTTTTTATTTTCACAGCTCAACTCTATTAACTTTTGTGAAGCCCCCAGAGGCTCAAAGTGCTCAATAAACATCTAGATAAATTCCATGAGGGGTCTAGTTTCCAAAATGGGGTCACATGTGGGGGAGCTCCACTGTTTCGGCACCTCAGGGGGTCTCCAAACGCAACATGGAATACGCTAATTATCCCAGACAATTTTGCGTTTGAAACGTCAAATGACGCTCCTTGCCTTCCGAGCCCTGCTGTGCGCCCAAACATTTTATTTCTACCACATATGAGGTGTCTGTGTACTCAGGAGAAATTGCACAATACATTTTATGGTGCAATTTTTCCTGATACCCTTGTGAAAAAAAAGCTACCTGGTTGAAGTAACAATTTTGTGGTAAAAAAAGTTTTTTTTATTTTCACAGCTCAACTCTATTATCTTTTGTGAAGCCCCCAGAGGCTCAAAGTGCTCAATAAACATCTAGATAAATTCCATGAGGGGTCTAGTTTCCAAAATGGGGTCACATGTGGGGGAGCTCCACTGTTTCGGCACCTCAGGGGCTCTCCAAACGCAACATGGTGAGGCTAACGATTCCAGCTAATTTTCTGTTCAAAAAAGTCAAATGGCGCTCCTTCCCTTCCGAGTCCTGCCGTGCGCCCAAACAGTAGTTTTTCGCCACATATGAGGTATCTGCGTGTTCAGTAGAAATTGCCCAACAAATTTTGGGGGTTCATTTAATCCTGCTACCCTTGTGCATATGCAATATTTGAGGCTAAATTAACATTTTTGTTGCAAAAAGTAAAATGTTCATTTTTTCCTTCCACATTGCTTTAGTTACTGTGAAGCACCTGAAGGGTTAATAACCTTCTTGAATGTGGTTTTGAGTAGCCTGAGGGGTGCCGTTTTTGGAATGGTGTCACTTTTGGGTGTTCTGTGTCATGTAGACCTTTCAAAATTGCTTCAAATGTGATGTGGTCCCTAAAAAAAGTGGCTTTGTAAATTTTGTTGTAAAAATGAGAAATTGCTCATAAACTTTGAACCCCTATAACTTCCTTAAATTTTTTTTTTTTTTCCCAAAATTGTTCTGATGTAAAATAGACATGTGGGAAATGTTATTTATTAATTATTTTGTGTCATATCTCTCGTTGGTTTTAGAGCCTAAAAATTCAAAGTTTGAAAATTACAAAATTTTCAAAATTTTCGCGAAATTTCCGTTTTTTTCACAAAGAAATGCAAAAAATATCGGCCTAAATTTACCACTAACATGAAGCCCAATATGTCACGAAAAAACATTCTCAGAATCACCGGGATCCGCTGAAGCGTTCCAGAGTTATAACCTCATAAAGTGACACTGGTCAGAATTGCAAAAAATGGCCTGGTCTTTAGGGTCAAAATAGGCTTGGGGCTGAAGGGGTTAAACTTCCTTGCTGGAGCTACACTTAGCTCCAGCCCACACTCCTCCCCAAACTGAACTTCAGACTGAACTAACTACTGTTTTCCCGCCCCGGGCTGTCTGGACCCCTGGGTGGGCGTGTCCCAACCTCCTGGTTACGCCCACTGGTGTGTCTATCTTTCCTTAAGGGGGGTGACTAGGGTTTTCTGGTTGGCTGTGTGTTTCCTAGTGAGGGAACGGTGTGATGCGGGGTCCTAACTATGAGTACCTGGTTTTGCCAGGGCGTCACTCTATCACACTACAGCCCATTCCTTTCCTGGGGGGTAACAGATTAAATCTGGTCAGGCGAACAGTAAGGCATGGCACTCCAGCATCTCCACCATCAGATGTAACCCTCAGGCCACGGATAGTTTAGGATCCCCTAGCTAGCGAGACAGTATAGGAGCCCCCAGTCCATCGCTATCTGCTCTCAGATTGTCATACGTTGCCTAAGATATTTATTTATGTCTTAATTTTGAAAGGAGTTAATAAAAGTTACAATTTCTATTCACGATATGGTGTTTACTTGTGTTTTGTCGGTTCATGCACTGTGAATCTTTAATTTTTAAAAACAGACATTTGATTCAACTATTTGTACTTAATTAGTGTCCAATTTAGAAAAAAGTCAGAAAGCACAAAATATCAATGCTCAAAGCCAAATTTTATTGCAAGTATAGTTTACAATTTTTAATTCCAGAAATTGATGAGTTTCTGAGTCATCTTCTCAATCAATATGCTAAAGGTTTTGCATAGTAATTTCTGAAAACCGGTTAAGAACCAAAAGAGGTGTCATTACAATATCCATCCAGGATATCATACACATGTCCCATTCTACTAAAAAACCCAAATCTGCATATTTATTCATTGTTTTATTCCCTGTCAATATCCTGATGAAAGTTTACTATCCAGTAGTTTTTATAGGCGTGTGACAACTTCTGTGGGTGGAGTTGTAATGACAGCCATATTGGCTGTTGCTAACCTTTCCTCATTTTCACAAAACTAATTTAAGAATTAATTAAAGATGATTTCAAAAATCTGAAAGGGAAAGATGACTCTTTTGTATACATAGATATAGATTAGAAGCAAATGCAAAAAGCTGCCTAAAATAAAGCATTAAAATAAAACTTCACCCTGTAACAGAATACCATTTTAGGTCTATCCTGTACTTGTTCATTTCAAAATATATTTTTATAGTAGTCAGATCTCCATTTTTTTTTTGTTACAGAGCATTATACTTAATATATTTACAAAAAATGCAAATTAGCAAAAATTGTAAATTAGCGCTCCTCCGGGAGGAAGGCGAATAACCATCAAGAGTCACGTACCGGTAGATGTCTACGAATGTTTGTTTTGTTTGTCTTAAATCTCTAGTCATGTTTCAGGTGAATAGCTGTGTATAGGTGGAAATATTGTTTTCTTTCTTATGGGCAAAAGCTAATTTTTGTACTTCTATCTAGAGATGAGCGAACCTTAGGCTCAAAGTTCGGGGTTTGGGCTTGGAAAATGATGTGAAAATCACTGTGGTGAGTATTGCACTGTTCTGATGTCTGTCTGAAGACCCGCTTTGTCTGTGCTTTGGGCAGTGTTTGTCCATCTCAAATGTACTGTATTGTTCACGGAGAAGTAAAAAAAAAAAATTCCCACCTGCCTCCGGGAATGTTTTGCTAAGGGCCAAAAGCAAAACACTTCCGGAGGTGGGTGGGCAGTGTATGGGTTTTATTTATCTCTCCGCGAACAATACAGCTTAGAACGCTGATCTTAAGTCAAATTTGAGATGAGCAAACACTGCCCGGGTCATCAGACAGACACTAGCACAGCGCGATACTCACCACAGGGATTTTCACCTCATTTTCCGAAACTGAACCTCGAGCCTCGAGCCTAAAGCTGGGTTCACACTAAGCGACAGCGACAACGACGTCGCTGTTACGTCACCATTTTTGGTGACGTAACAGTGACCTTGTAAGTCGCTGTTATGATCGCTGCTTAGCTGTCAAACACAGCAGAAGCAGCGATCATAACGTCGCTGTGCTACATGTGCAGAGAGCAGGGAGCCGCGCTTAGCGCTGGCTCCTTGCTCTCCTAGGTACAGTACACATCGGGTTAATTAACCCGATGTGTGCTGCATCTACATGTCACAGTGCAGAGAGCAGGGAGCCGCGCTTAGCGCTGGCTCCTTGCTCTCCTAGATACAGTACACATCGGGTTAATTAACCCGATGTGTGCTGCAGCTACATGTCACAGTGCAGAGAGCAGGGAGCCGCGCTTAGCGCTGGCTCCTTGCTCTCCTAGGTACAGTACACATCGGGTTAATTAACCCGATGTGTGCTGCAGCTACATGTCACAGTGCAGAGAGCAGGGAGCCGCGCGCACTGCTTAGCGCTGGCTCCTTGCTCTCCTAGCTACAGTATACATCGGGTTAATTACCTGATGTGTACTGCAGCCACATGTGCACAGAGCAGGAGCCGGCACTGGCAGCAAGGGCGGAGGCTGGTAACGAAGGTAAATATCGGGTAACCAGGGAAAGGTCTTCCCTTGGTTACCCGATGTTTACGCTGGTTACAGCTTACCGCAGCTGCCAGACGCCGGCTCCTGCTCGCTTCATTTCGTCGCTCTCTCGCTGTCACACACAGCGATGTGTGTGTCACAGCGGGAGAGTGACGACCAAAAAATGAAGCTGGACATTCAGCAACGACCGGCGACCTCACAGCAGGGGCCAGGTTGTTGCTGGATGTCACACACAGCGACAGCGACGGGACGTCGCTGCAACGTCACAGAAAATGGTGACCTAGCAGCGACGTCGTTGTCGTTGTCGCTGTGTGTGACACCAGCTTTAGGTTCACTTATCTCTACTTCTATCTACCCGGGCAGGTTACACAATTCTCAAGATCTCCGATCTCCATGGTCTAAATATTGAAATGTAACGTTCTGCTTCTGAGCTCTAAGGTCTGTTCCTTAAATACTCAGGAACACTTCGTTTTGTAAAGCCAACCCTTTTGTGATTCAGTTTGTCAGATTGTCCTGGCAAAATCAGAATTTTTGGCAAATATATAATTCTCCACTTTAGAAGTTGACAAACAATTCAATCTAACCGTCATCTCCTTTAAAAAAGAACTTAGCTCTGTAAATGAAATTTTTTTGTCAACTACTCTAAAAATATACTATGAAATACATCAGCAAAATTTTAAATTTAATTTCATATTTAGCTGAGAATTTAATGATTATTCACTTAATATTTGCAGAATTCTATTTAGATTTTATAGGAAGCGGAAAGAATTTTTTTAAGCGTCACGTTGATTCATCTTCTTAATTTCAAAGCAGAATTTGATTTTAATTATCTTCTTCAGAGTTAGATGTGTCCTCAGACTCTTCCTCTTCACTCTGATATTTAGGTGGATCCGTACACTTATAGATTGTTGCATTTTCTGCATTGACTCCAATCAACTGGCTTAAATCAAATTGGCATCCTAATTTAGACATGCATCCTTTGGATGAGTAAGTTTCTTTAACATCATCTGTTAAATAGAAGAATCAAAGCTATAAACAAATGTCATCAAGATTCACTTTGATAAAATGCGGTGAATTAATTTGTTCTAATATGGAACTTTTCACTTGTAATGATAAAGACCTTTCAAAGGATGAGTGATGATGGATGGTTCATCATTGAAAAGTCCCACTTCCGTGTCATTAGTTGTTGACCTTCATAAATGCCCTTTTCTAACCTTCTAAGAATTAAATTCACAATTTCACTACAGGATGACCAACTTATTGGTAACATTCCAAATGAAAGTGGTACAATGAAAATTGGCCACAAGGGTGTTAAAGAATTTGAGTTTGAGGACGGATATTCAATTTAAATATTATTGATTTTAATTGCCCTCTGTTTAGAGCAATGGGAAAAATTCAAATGTTGTGGCCAGTGATACACGCGTGAGATCTTTAGCTCCAGTACCTAACAGCTCTAACATCAGTACACAGTGTTCTTATACTGCCTCTTTCTTAAAATAAAACAATCACTGATCTCAGGGAGACCAGCCAGAGAAAACATTGCCGGCAGCCAGTGAAGGCGCTCAACACAGAGAGATCCTAGGTGCATTGCCCCCTGGGAAGTATACAAATCAAAAAGGTTCGTGGAGCCTCTGTTAGGAGTCTCGACATGGAAAATAGCCAGATATCCCTCCGGGAAGGACCTAGCCAAGGCATGGCTCTTTTTAGGAGACCACCATAACCACCATATTAAGTGGCCCTTTTAGTCGATATCCAACTTTTGAAGAGTTTTAAGATATGACAAGGGAAATACCAAGGCCAGGTATCCATCCACAGACAGCTGTTTTGGGGTATTGCCCCTCATCAGTGTAGAGTAGGATTCTGGTTAGGTGGGAGCAATGCCTAGTAGACCAGCAACACAAAACAATCACTGATCTCGGGGACACCAGCCAGAGAAAACACTGCCGGCAGCCAGTCAAGGCGCTCAACACAGAGAGATCCTAGGTGCATTGCCCCCTGGAAAGTACGCAAATCAAAAAGGTCTGTGGAGCCTCTGTTAGGAATCTCGACACAGAAAATAGTCAGATATCTTTCCGGGAAGGACCTAGCCAAGGAGTAGCTCTTTTTAGGACACCATCATAACCACCATATTAAGTGGCCCTTTTAGTCGATATCCAACTTTTGAAGAGTTTTAAGATATGACAAGGGAAATACCAAGGCCAGGTATGCATCCACATTTCTTAAAATGCGACTTCTAAGATTGTTAGACTCGAAAAGATTTGAAGATGACACATGGGAACCCGAAATCCACTACAATTATATATTATCAAGCAATGACTCATCTGGAAATAGCCCCAGTAAAATCCAGATGGCAATATAGGAACATGATGTTTAATAGGTCTATGAGTTTCAGAGATCTAATCTTCATCTGGACAAAAACCTTTTGTAAAGACATGTTTCACCAAGCTAGTAGTATTCTCATGGTGGTTTCTCAGATAGGGCCATGAACTTTTGGGCTCAAATCAGATGTTCAAATAAGAGTAAATTCCAAGCATCCCACATGTTTGGAAAATTGAGGGCTTTAAGATGCAGCATTGTACACCCAAGATTTGGGAGAGGGTATTCTGTAGGAACAATTGATGAACTACCTGCCCCAGAAATCAGCATAATTTATGGATCAGTAATATTCAAGGGCCGCTGCCAGATGACGTCCTGTTGATGCTCAGCTGGAAGTGAATGTGATTTCTTGTCCTGACGAAGGAGACTTGATCTCTGAAATGCGTAGACCTAATATACATCACGTTCTTGTATTGCGATCTGGATTTTACTGGGGCTATTTCCAGATGAGCCAGTGTTTGGTAACATATAATTGTAGTGGATTTCGGGTTCCCACGTGTCATCTTCAAATCTTTTTGAGCTTAACAATCTAAGAAGTTGCGTTTTCAGAAAGGGGCAGTATAAGAATACTGTGTGCTGATGTTAGAGCCTAATAACGTGAGCCTTATTTTAGAATTTTCTCTTGTTTTACCAAGGGCAAGACTCTATTGCACTTAATTGTAATTTAGTTTTTTTGTCTCAAAATGGCACCGACAAAGCATTTACTGAGACAGCTTTTACTTCTAGCCAAGCATCAACCGGATATCGTCTGGTGGGAATTGAGCCCTTAAATATTACTGATCCACCACTTATGCTGACTTCTGCGACAAGTAGCCCATTAGTAGTGCCTACAGAATCCCCTCTCTCAAATCTTGGGTGTACAATGCTGCATTTTCCACTATACCCTCAAAGCCCTCAATTTTCCAAACATGGGGGATGCTTGGAATTTACTCTTATTTGAACATCTGATTTGAGCCTAAAAGTTCATGACCCTATCTCAGAAGCCACCATGATAATACTACTAACTGAGCGAAACCTGTCTATGTAAAAGGTTTTCACAGCAAGTATTTCAAATAATCCAAGCTGAAGTCATCTTATGTGAGACCAAAATGAGAGAACTAACAACAGACCTTAATGAGCTCATTGATGCCACTAATTCCATGAAGGAATTATTGGAAGTGCTAAATATAAAACTGGCTGACAAAGAAGATAGGTCAGAACAGCGACAACACTATGAACAAGGCTATCATCAACCTATGCAAAATTTTACAATCAAGGCTATCATCCTATGCAAATATTCATCATTTGAGAGCAGCATAACCTATAGACAGACCCCCTGGTTCTAGCGATATATCACTTACTGAACTGTTTGATGGAGTTTTAATACGTCATCTATGAAATGTCACAAAATCAGTTCTAGTTTTGTTTTCATAAGATTTACCTGGTTTCCTTACTTGCCCAGCAAAAGTTACACATTTGTCATCTTTGGCTCTGCACATCATTAAATGGGTTTTATTACATTCTTCCAAAGTGTCCATTTCCAAGCAGGATGGGCACATAACTCCATTAGGCTCATCATATTCGGGCACTAAATAATAATTAAAACACAAAACAGCCCAAAATTAAATGGAAACAGTCAACATATTTTACATATAGTGATATGGAAGTGTAGACACTTGTCACCCAATAAAAGTGACAACTTTTTTGTAGTGACCCAATGTACAAGTCATGAAATATCTGATGTAGAAGCTATATACAAACGAGGCCAAAAGTGCATGGGAGGTGTGTGAACGCACATTGAATAAAAAGTCCGAGTGCATTGACACTACTCCCTTCCAGCTCTGTTTTACATCAAGCCTCTGGATCTGTTTTGGTTCTGGGTGTTAGGCACATAGCAATCGGGTATTGAAGATCAGAATCAATGTCCTGAACAAATTTTTAAGTTTCAAAAGTTACCAAATACTGTTGACTTACGTTGGCAAAAAATGTTGGTTCCATCAGGATCAGATGACCCTCTAAAGTGTATATGATGTTCATATGAAATTTGTTTGGCATAGGAGTGAACAAAAATAATGTAATATGTGGAATTTTAGCATGCTAGATGCTTTTATGTTGAGATAATCCACCATAGATGTCTTGGACCCCACTTACTGGTTGACAACAAATGTACCGTACATTCGGTAGAACCAAGAACCTAGGTACCATGCAATCGAAGATGCATTTCCCCTTTAACATACTGTCTGTCCGTATCCAAATGCTTTTCTAAAGAACTTACTGTTATAGAATCCATCATTGCAGCCATCTGTATCACAGCACTCCGTGTTAACCATAATATAGAGATTTTCGTTCACACGTCCATAAGGAACCTCACCACAAGGCATGTTATAAGCACAACCCTTCATTACAGAGTGATAACTGCGATCTACAAAAAAAAATATTTCACATGTAGTTATTTAATTTATCATTCATGAAAAATGTTATGAGAACAACAAGCGATAATAAGGCTCCAAAATACATTTGCTAAAGGACATCTTGCATTGGGACAGGAGGCTTTATAGATAAAACTAAGAGGATGTGGAGTACCCAAAATGATTAAAAATTCACAAAGGGTGTAAATTGATACTTACTCAATTTATAGTCCTCAGAAATAGTCATACATCGGTCACCGTCTGGACATTCTTTTAATTCATGTTTGCATGTGTCTGAGTCCCTCTCATGACAGTGGTAGCAATTGAGAGCCCTAGCTAGGATTAAAAATAAAATAATTATAATATTTACCAAAGAAAGGGTGACAAGAAAAGGCAAAATAAAAACTTGTAAAATGAGAAACTTATGAGTGGCAAGATCATTTTTCAAACTAACGAATGATAGTCAATCGTATATTGGGCACCGCCATGGGTACCTAAACATGTCCATAAAAAATATTTTCATATTTTGTAAAGCAGAGATCAACATGTTATAATCAGAAGCTTTGAATAACATCAACATCTTCCCAAAATAAAGAAACGGTTGGTAATTAGTTAGTAAAGTATCAAAAAATTAAAAAGTCTAGTCTGCGCTAAAAAGTACCAATACCGCCTTCATCATATCTCCATGATTTCTTGCAAGTTAAATATTTTATTATTCATTGGTATTTTAAAGGAACTTCACATTGTGTTGTGCTTAATGCTCATGGCATAGAGTTAAAGTTTTGAGAATAAGAATGGAATATTTCTTCTTGTTTTTATCAATTTGCATCAAAACCTTCTTAGTGATACAATAACTTGTCTCTCAGTAAACTCTACATATTTAGCAAGGAAATGTTTATTCCTTAATCCAATTTAAAGTATTAAATCATGAAACTCTCAACAACATAATAAAATCACAGACAGTTGTTATTATTCTCTTATTGGTGAAGCTATATACTAGGGCTTACAAATAAACTCTTTAATCAGACTTACCAATATGAAGTGAAAAGGCAAGAAGAAAGATGCTAAGTATCAAAGCTTTCATTTTTTGCTGCTTCTGAATATTTTGAGCAATCCTTCTGTGATTTTTCAAAACCAGTGCCTTCGACCAGAAAACGGAGGTTTATATATTCTCTAAGTCTGGAAAGGAGATGATAGAACATCAGTGATGGATAATGTTGATAGAACATTGCGTTTCAGTTTGGTACATGTTGACTATGAAGACATCAGCCATGGCAATTGTGATATATTATCATTTAATTTGTACTTGTAGTCAGTGACATAATGGATATGCCTACATTTTTTATGCCAAATACCACAACCAATAATCCTATTTGATCAGCCTTAGAGGCTAAGGGATTCATAACTATGCACATTTAGAGCAGACAACATGCTTATGTTACATTAGTTTACAAACTCTTAAAAATAATGTTGATACAAAGTACTGTATTTTTCAGATTATAGGATGCACTTTTTCACCCAAAAATTCGAGAGGAAAATGAGGGGTGTGTCTTAAAATCCAAATATAGCTTACTGTGAGGTGGAGCATTGGCACGGGTGCTTGTCTGTGCGGGCGGCTCGTTAGGTGGCCAGCTATCTGTGCAGGTGGTCACGTGCCTCTCTGTGCGGGCAGCAAGGTGCCTCTTTGTGCGGGCAGCCGGCTGCCTCTCTGTGCAAGTGGCCAGCTGCCTTTCTGTGTGGATGACCACCTGCCTCTCTGTGTGGGTGGCCGGCCGATTTCCTGCCTCTCTGTGCATCCATCTGGCTGGCAGTGTGGGCTGCAGTGGCTGTGCTGGCACCAAAAGCTGTGGTCGCTGTGGGGCGGGTGTCCCAGATGCTCTGTCAATGGTCTGGGCTTCAAATGATGGTGCCCAGAGTCAGTGCGTGTGCAGATGGAGCCCTCAAACAAGAGCTCCATCTGCATATGCGCTGCTCCGAGCACCATTTATTTGAAGCCTGGACCACCGACAGAGCATCTGGGACACCCACAGTACTAGCCTGCTTCACACAGCCACCGCAGCTTCCGCTGCCAACACAGACTCCCAACTGCCAGCACAGACCCCACGGATGCCAGCACTGACAACACCAGCATAGCCCCTGCCTCCTGTGACTCCACCACTGCTGCCGCCCCCGATCCAGTAAGACAACACTGGAGTATAAAAAATAAGGAATAACGTTTGGAACACCATTCTAAGTCTGAACTGGGTGCAAAAACCTAAAAAACCATCACTATGGGGAGATAAGGTATGCACACCAGTGACTATGTAAGGGGAATACATGAAATAGCAGAAACTGCTGTGTGAATACTGACTTGAAAAATCCAATAGCTATATGCAAGAGTGAAAAATGTGAGAAATGGAATCTGCATTACTGCCATGAACATATGCTCTATTATATCTATGATCTATTGATCTATGATCTATTGCATTGATCAATTCAGTAGCTAAATTTCTCTTGATTCATATGTTCATGGCAGTAATGCAGATTCCATTTTTCACATTTTCATTCTTGCATATAGCTATTGGATTTTTCAAGTCAGTATTCACACAGCAGTTTCTGCTATTCCATGTATTCCCCTTACATAGTCACTGGTGTTGCATACCTTATCTCCCCATAGTGATGTTTTTTTAGGTTTTTGCACCCAGTTCAGACTTAGAATGGTGTTCCAAACGTTATTCCTTATTTGTTAGTTGTTTTTCGTTTGTGAACCCTCCCCAACCACACCTATTGCCAATCCACATCATACGCATAAATAGCCTGGGTCTCAGCTTCCCATACACGGTAAGTTTTTTAACTGCATGAGAGGACACACACAAGCTAGGGACCCCAACGTAGAGAAATACTTTGGCGTAGTGTTGGGGCTCTATTGCATTGATCAATTCAGTAGCTAAATTTCTCTTGATTCATATGTTCATGGCAGTAATGCAGGTTCCATTTCTCACATTTTTCACTCTTACATATAGCTATTGGATTTTTCAAGTCAGTATTCACACAGCAGTTTCTGCTATTTCATGTATTCCCCTTACATAGTCACTGGTGTGCATACCTTATCTCCCCATAACACTGGAGTATAAGACTGATTCCATTTTTTTACCTTTTTTATCTCTAAATTTGGGGGGGGTGTTATAATCAGCTGCATCTTATAAAACAAAAAATACAATAAGTATATTCTCAGGCTTCTATTGGTAGGACCTCCTGCAATTAGTAAGACTTCCTTTAAAGGGAATTTGATACCCAGTTTTTGCTACTTCATCTGAGAACAGCATGTTGTAGGCAAAGAGATTCTGAAACTGACAACGTTTAACTTAGATCACTGTGTGCAGCTGTTGTGACTTTATCTCAGAATTGAGTGTAGCAGAGTTGGGAGCTGTCCCCGCCCACACCAGGCTCTCAATAGAGATTGTGCATTGACTGTATGGTGTCAATCACACCAGGAGGACATGGTGATCTGCTCTGCATGGGCAGAGGAGTCACAACAACAATTAATCACAGAGCAATAAATCCGTTAGGATAAGGTAAACAATAGCTGGCATACAGATAAAAGAAACACAGATGCTTTTATTTATTAACCCTTGCAAGCATGCTATCCTCAGTTTACATTGCAAAATCCTGGTGACAGATTCCTTTTAAAGAGATCCTGTTATCAGGATTATGTATAGTAATCTAAAGGTATGGCCAAAATGGCACAATTATGCTAAGATACTCTATAATTTCAGTGAAGAAATCCGCATCCTGTTTTTTTTTTTTGCTTTTTTAAAATCATCAAATTTTATTTTTGTGGGTTAGGGCAGGAATATGGCTAAGTTGTTCGGCTCTGCCATGTACCCTCCACTGCCTCAGTGACTGTATCTTCTTTTCTTACATTTTGCAGCTGTGACGTCCTAGCAACAGGCAGCGCTTTTGCATAATGATCTCCTGGCACTCTTTAGGAAAATTGCGTAGGTTGCGGCCCATAGTCATATCTAGATCTCGGCTCAATGACATTGAGATCTCAATCTGCGCATGCACTTCCACTGGTGCCATCTTAATGAAGACTGCTAAGACTGCTGGCTGATCAATCTGCGCATGCACCTCCACTGGTGCCATCTTACTGAAGACTATTGATTGATCAATCTGCGCATGCACCTCCACTGGTACCATTTTACTGAAGACTACTGGTTGATCAATCTGCGCATGCACCTCCACTGGTGCCATTTTACTGAAGACTGCCGGCTGATCAATCTGCACATGCACCTCCACTGGTGCCATCTTACTGACTGCTGGTTGATCAGTCTGCGCATGCACCTCCACTGGTGCCATTTTACTGAAGTCTGCTGGTTGATCAATCTGCACATGCACCTCTACCGGTGCCATCTTACTGAAGACTGCTGGTTGATCAGTCTGTACATGCAAATCCACTGGTGCCATTTTTACTGAAGACTGCTGGCTGATCAGTCTGTGCATGCACCTCCACTGATGCCATCATACTGAAGACTGCTGGTTGATCAATCTGCACATGCACCTCCACTGGTGCCATCTTACTGAAGACTGCTGGTTGATCAGTTTGCACATATACCTCTACTGGTGCCATTTTACTGAAGACTGCTGGTTGATCAATCTGCACATGCACCTCCACTGTTGCCATCTTAGTGAAACTGCTGGTTGATCAGTCTGCACATGCAAATCCACTGGTGCCATTTTACTGAAGACTACTTGCTGATCAGTCTGTGCATGAACTTCCACTGGTGCCATCATACTGAAGACTGCTGGTTGATCAATCTGCGCATGCACCTCCACTGGTGCCATTTTACTGAAGACTGCTGGTTGATCAATCTGCTCATGCACTTCCACTGGTACCATCTTACTGAAGACTGTTGGTTGATCAGTCTGCGCATGCACCTCCACTGGTGCCATTTTACTTAAGACTGTTGGTTGATCAGTCTGCGCATGCACCTCCACTGGTGCCATTTTACTGAAGACTGCTGGTTGATCAATCTGCGCATGCACCTCCACTGGTGATATCTTACTGAAGACTGCTAGTTGATCAATCTGTGCATGCACCTCCACTGGTGCCATCTAATGAAGACTGTTGGTTGACCAATCTGCGCATGCACCTCCACTGGTGATATCTTACTGAAGACTGCTGGTTGATCAATCTGCGCATGCACCTCCACTGATGCCATCTTACTGAAGACTGCTGGTTGATCAATCTGCGCATGCACCTCCACTGGTGCCATCTTACTGAAGACTGTTGGTTGATCAGTCTGCGCATGTACCTCCACTGGTGCCATTTTACTGAAGACTGCTGGTTGATCAATCTGCGAATGCACCTCCACTGATGCCATCTTACTGAAGACTGCTGGTTGACCATCTGCGCATGCGCTGCCATGGCATAATTTTACTGAAGACTGCTGGCTGATCAATCTGCACAAGCACTGGCCACGGCTAGGATGGCACTGACAAAAAATTGAAAACAACAAGATAAAGACACCAGAGGCAGTGAAGGGTCGGGCTTAGCCACAAACCCTACCCAAAATATTGTCCCAATGTATGAAGGACAAAATTTCTAGTGATAATTTTAAAAAAACAGGCAGCCTATTTTTCCCCTGAATGTGTGTCCTAAATAACAGTGCCATTATGACCATACCTTTATTTTAATATGCATAATCCTGATGACATATTCTCTTTAACCCCTTCACCATCCAGCCTGTTCTCACCTTCCTGACGAGGCTATTTTTCTCAATTCTGACCAGTGTCACTTTATGAGGTTATAACTCTGAAAAGCTTCAAAAAATCCAAGTGATTCTATTTTTTTTTCATGACATTCTGTTCTTTTTGATAATGATAAATTTACGATGATATTTTTGATTTTATTTGGGAAAATATTGAACATTTGGAGAAATTCTTTAAAATTTTAGCAATTTTCAAACTTTGAATTTTTATGCTGTTAAACCTCAGAGTTCTGTGACACAAAATAGTTAATAAATAACATTTCCCACAGGTCGACTTTACATCAGCATCATTTTTTAAACTTAATTTTAAGTTAGAAGGGTTAAAAGTATATCAGCAATTTCTCATTCTTCAAACAAAAACATTTTTTTAGGGACCAATTCACATTTGAAGTGACTTTGAGGGGCCTAGGTGACAGAAAATACCCAAAAGTGACACCATTGTAAAAACATCACCCCTCAAACTGCTCAAAAGCACATCCAAGAAGTTTATTAGTCTTTCAGGTGCTTAACAGAAACTAAAGCAATGTGGAAGGAAAAAATAGATATATTTTCCCCTGAACAATTGTTACTATAGCCCCAAATTATGCATTTTCACCATTGTATTGCACCATCAATTTGTTGTAGAATTTTTTCAGGGCTTGAAAGGGAAGGAGCACAAATTAAATTTTAGAGCACAACATTTTTTGGAATAGATAATGGATGCCATGTCGCATCTTCAAAACCCCTTATGTGCCTAAACAGTGGAAAACCCCCCTAAGTAACCCCAGTGTGGAAACTAAACCCCTCATGGATTTTACCTAGATGTGTGGTGAGCAACTTACACCCCTTGGTGTTTCACAGAATGTTATAAGGTTAAGCCCAGAAAACAAAAAACATCATATTTTTTCCCACAAAAATATTGTCTTGCATTTTAACAAACAGAACAGGAGAACATGCGCCAAACTGTTTGTTGTGCAATTTCTCCTGAGTACGCCAATATCCCATACGTGAAGAAAAACTACTCGGAAGGGAACTTTTGAATGCTGGAATCGTTAACGGACACCATGTCTCATTTGGAGAGTTCCTGATAGGCCTAAATAGTGGAAACCCCCACAAGTGACCATATTTTGGAAGGTAGACCCCTCAAGGAATTTATCTAGATGTTTGGTGAGCGCCCTGAGCCCACAGGTGCTTTTCAAAATTTTATAACATTGAGCAGTGAAAATGAAAAAATATACTTTTACAAAAAAAATTTGTTCTAACCCCAATTTTTTCATTTTCACAGGAATGACAGAAAAAAGTGTCCCATACAATTTGTCAGTCAATTTCTCATTAGTAATGGGATACCCCCTATGCGGTCAAAAATTGTTTGGGCACATGGCAGGGCTTTGAAGGAAGGGATCACTATTTTGTCTGGAATACTTTACAGACGCCATGTCATATTTGGAGAACCATGACATGCCAAAACATCAAAAAATTAAACAAAACACAAATTAGCCCATTCTGGAAACTAAAGCTCTCAAGCAATTCATCATGTAGTAAGCAAATTTAACCCTCAGGTGATAGTATAATATTGGGCTGTGAATTATAAAAAAAAATATCTGTTTTTTTCAACTAAAATGTAGCTTTGGAGCCAAATATTTAGTTTTTAAAAAGGGTAATAGGAGAAAACAAACAATACAAATTGTTATACAATTTCTACTGTTTGCCAATGATTTGCTAGTGCCATGTCACATTTTCAGAGCCTCTTAGGTACCAGAACAGCAGAAATCCCTCACAAGTGACCCCATTTTGCAAAATACACCCCTCTATGAATTCATCCAGGGGTACAGTGAGCATATTGACACCACAGGTATGTCTTAAAATTTGACACTGTTGGGTGGAAAAGAAAAAAATCATTACTTTTTTACCCTTAAAATGTTGTATTAGCACCAAATTTCTATTTTTCATAAGGAGAATAGGTAAAAATGTCCCATATTGTATTAAACTGTTTCTCTCTCCAGAACATGGCAATACCCCACATGTGACTTAAAGTATTGTTTGGTTGCACCACAGGGTTCGGGAGGATAGGAGCGTCATGTGACTTTTGGTGGACAGATTTTCCAACAACAGTTTGCGGACTCCATTTGCAGAGCCCCTAAGGCGGGCTTTACACGCTGCGACATCGCTAGCATCGGCTAGCGATGTCACGTGTGATAGCACCCGCCCCCGTCGGTGGCACGATATGTGGTGATCGCTGCCGTAGCGAACATTATCGCTATGGCAGCGTCACACGCACATACCTGTCCAGCGACATCGCTGTGACCGGCGAACCACCTCCTTTCTAAGGGGGCGGTTCATTCAGCGTCACAGCGACGTCACATCAGCGTCACTAAACCGCCGCCAAATAGGAAAGGAGGAGAGGAGATGAGCGGCCAGAACATCCCGTTCACCTCCTTCCTTCCTCCTTTTTTGATGGATGCAGTTAAGGAGATGTTTGTCGTTCCAGCGGCGTCACACATAGCGACAAACGACAAACAACATCGTTACTGCAGCAGCAACGATAAATGGGAATAGAGAGGCATGTCACCGTTGAGCGATTTTGAACGTTTTTGCGACGATTCAAAATCGCTCATAGGTGTCACACACAACGACATCGCTAAAGCGGCCGTATGTGCATCACAAAATCCGTGACCCCAACGAGATCGCTTTAGCGATATCGTAGCGTGTAAAGTTACCTTAAGTGCCAGAACAAAAGAAACCCCCTCGAGTGACCACATTTTGAACCCTCTGGGAATTCCTTTATAGGTGCTGTGACTATTTGTATTTGGGAACTCAGATTCTGTTAGTTTTCTTTTGGCGGGGAGCCATAGTGCTTTTCCAGTACACCACAGCACAAAAAGCAACTACATCAAATCTGAGGCATGACAGGGACAGAAGAAAGGCCACAATTGGATTGTATTCCACTAACACACTAGTAAAGTGAGTGGTAATCATTCTGTAAACAAAATTCCAAATTCTGGAGTGAGATAGGGAAGTGCTGTAGCTGCATAGTCAGTGCGGCTCTGAGCTCATTAATCTATTACTGTACTACTGTGGTAAGAGCAGCCGAATAACAGATTTTTTTTTTCAGTTTTCACAGATTGCAATTCCAGATCAGAAGATGAGTTTAATACCTCATGTCCTAATTTTGCTAGTAAAAATAAATCCTGAAACCTAGGCTTGTGTGTAACAGGCAGATAAGTCTATTTTTATTTTTATTTATTTTTTTTTTTAAATACAAACAACAAAATATCCAGAATCTTAATATCTAAAATCAATTGTCTACTTCACAAAAAGTGAAAGTTATTAAAAAGTTTCCAATTTTTTTGCACACATTTTTGTTGTAGTAGTTTTTGGAAATATATTGAAGGTGCCTTGATTTTTATATGTCTTTTATAATGGACACATTTTATTTTTTTAAACACATGTTTTTAACCCCTTCTCAACAGACCAATTTCCCTTATTTCATTATTGACACATTGAGAGCAATACCGCAGATCCAAGATGCGGGGTTCCTGAAACAACGGATCCAGGAGGCCCGTGGTAGCATTTCTTCTGGGGTATTGCTCTTGGTGTGTCAAGAGATGGAGAAGAGAGTCGTGTTGACAATTCAACACAATGGGTAGCACTTTAAGCACATCCTTTAGTGCAGGGGTCAGGAACCTTTTTGGCTAAGAGAGCCGTAAACGCCACATATTTTGAAATATAATTCCGCGAGAGCCGTACAATATGTTTAAAGGGCCATTGACAGATCAATCGCTCCAATGTTCACTTAGTACAGCAAGGAATGCTCCTCCCTGCTGTATAAAGCCACAACTGGACTGAAACAATGGTAATTAGCAGTAAAAAAATCAAATAAATAACTTACATTGTGAACTTGCGATGCATGACATCAGTCCAGCAGTCTGGCTTCTTCTTTTTCCTGCACATGACTGGAAGCTGGCATTCTTCCCACCTGATGTTGAGAGAATGCCAGCTTTGAGGCATTCGCAGAAGAAAGAAGCTGGAATATTGGACATGTCACACAACGCATTGTCAGTTATGTCAATTATCTATTTTATTATTTTACAGCGAATTATTGTTTAGGTCCAGCGGTGGCTTAGTGCAGCAGAGAGGAACACTCCTTTGTGTACTAAGTGACCGCTGGAGCAATTGTATTTGTCAGTGGCCCAGACACCCTGCTTCCCATACAGCCTGCACCCCCCATATCACACACACACACTGCTCCCCATACAGCCTGCACCCCCCATATCCCACACACACACACTGCTTCCCATACAGCCTGCACCCCCCAGATCTCACACACTACACCCCCATATGTCACATACCCTGCTTCCCATACAGCCTGCACCCCCCCATATCACACACACACACTGCTCCCCATACAGCCTGCACCCCCCATATCCCACACACACACACTGCTTCCCATACAGCCTGCACCCCCCAGATCTCACACACTACACCCCCATATGTCACATACCCTGCTTCCCATACAGCCTGCACCCCCCCATATCACACACACACACTGCTCCCCATACAGCCTGCACCCCCATATCACACACACACACTGCTCCCCATACAGCCTGCACCCCCCATATCACATACACACACTGCTCCCCATAAAGCCTGCACCCCCCATATCCCACACACTACACCCCCATATGTCGCATACCCTGCTCCCCATACAGCCTGCACCCCCATATCACACACACTACACCCCCATATCTCACACACCCTGCTCCCCATACGGCCTGCACCCCCCATATCCCACACACTGCTTCCCATACAGCCTGCACCCCCCAGATCTCACACACTACACCCCCATATGTCACATACCCTGCTTCCCATACAGCCTGCACCCCCCATATCACACACAATACACCCCCACATCTCACACACCCTGCTCACATATCTCACCCTGCCTGTACCCCAACTTACCCCTCTCAAACACTCTGCACCCCTTCACATGCTTCTGTCACAGTCTGCAGCCCTCATATGCCCCTCACCCTGCAGCCCCCCTCCCCCTCATGTCCCCTCTTTTCATATTACCAGTCATGTGTCCAAATCTCCTTCAGGATTCAGTTCTCTTGCTTTCTGCCGGCATCCTGTGTCTCCTCCCACACAGTCACATGGGCGTGACGTCATCGCAGGTCCTGCAGGATGGAGATTCCGTCTGCTGTGCAGGTCAGGACTAGCACTCCTGCAGCTCAGACATGGCTGGTGGCCTCTCCAGGTCAGGGGCCCCTCTACTGACACTGGGCTCCCCTGACTCACAGTTCGGCCACTACACAGCAGCACTACACATAGACGCAGAGCGGCTGCCGGGCCCCTATGTGTACTAGTGTCGCTGTGTAGTGGCCGGCCTGTGAGTCAGGGGAGCCCAGTGTCAGTAGAGGGGCGGCTCACTTCTCGTCCCCCCGCTGATCCGGTCTCCTCAGCGCATCGTCCATTGCTGTCGCTCGCTGACCTCTCAGCAGGCGCGCAGTGATGACGTCACCGCGCTCGCTGCAGAGCTGTCAGAAGAACGCCGACAGTCACAGCGGGGAGAATGATAAGAGAGCGCGCCGCTCACTCTCTCATCATTGCTCTCAATTGTATCGGCACCTGCGATGCCGATGCAATTGAAAGCTCGATCCTCGGCGGGGGGGCGGTGACAGCGCGGCCACCGGGCCCCCCTGAGTAGCCGGGTGCTGGCGCCGGCCCTGATCCTTCCCATAGACAGGTAGGAGCCCTGTCTGCGAGCCAGATACGGCCATCAAAAGAGCCATATCTGGCTTGCGAGCCATAGGTTCCCGACCCCTGCTTTAGTGGGTTACTGTCATTGTTCCATGTCACAAACATGTCAATAACTCAATAATGAATAAAACTACGTTAAAAATGAGCACACCATTGTTTTTCTTGTGCAATTCTCTATGTGATTGACGTGTCACATGACCCCCTTGCCACTGAAAAAATTAAAGTTGAATACAAAATGGTGGCTTTGCAGACGACCGCCATGGGCGTCACTCGGCCTCAAATGTTTGACCCCTCCCATGTACTAATATGCCACAAACAGTAAGGTGATATCAGCAACCACTTCCATTTTATCAGGGTGTATCCATACTTAGGCTATGTGCCCACGGGACTATGTACCCACGGATTTTGCCGCAGAAAACCTCCAGATTTTCTGGATTTTCTAGATAAATCCGCAGGTTTTAGCAAGTACAGACACTCCCCATGTTATCCTATTCGACATGGGGAGTGCTGTATCAATGCTGCTGTATGTGCGGCTGCGGAACATGCTGCGGATATCCCGCAGCCGCACGTAACTGCATGTCAATTATTTTTGCGGAAATACCTGTGGAAATCCCACCTCTCTATTATAGAGATAGAGGGCGGGACTTCCGCAGGTAAGTCGCATGAATGTCCACACGTTTTCCGCAGATATTTTGCTGGAATCCAGCAGCTATGGATAGCTGCGGATTCCGGGGAACTGCTGCGGGAAACCTGCGAACATACCTGTGGATATATCCACGGGTACATAGTCCCATAGGCACATAGCCTTATGGCCCACCCTGTATATTAAAAATCACAGTCTCCTTTAAAGCTGGATCATAGGCAGGGCATCAAGGGAACTCCATAATGTCAAGTATTGAGGTCTTCAACACACCCCTAGAAAAATTGCCGGTACTTCCTAATCTCATAGTCTGAACTGGTGCATACTGAAAATGATATACAATATCCAAAATAGAAGTTGCACTCAAGTAAAGGGAAGGATAAAAAAAAAACATGTAGATGATGAACCTTGGAATATGACTACGCATTACTGCCAAGAAAACATGAAAACATTTTTTGAAAAATATGAATTACTTAGCAAATCCAGGTGGCCAAATTTTCTTGTGCCCAGCTACCACGTCAAGGTGTAACTTGTTACGAATCGGCGCCGCCATAGCCACAAGCAGCCTTCTGCGGTTCCTGTTGCGCCCAGGTGCCGGCTGCCAAAATTAAACTATGGAGAGGAAGGGCACCACCCTATGGGATCTCCAGGTATACGTAAAGCACAACAAATCAAGAGTATACCTATCAAGGGATCACCAGAAGAATGAATCGTATAAAAGTATTAATCTTTATTACAAAAACAGAGAATACATGGCGCCGGCTGCCGTTCTTGGCCATGCCTCGGGTTGTCCAGTTGGCTGCTCCTTCCACCACATCTAAGTGTGGAGAGACGGCTAGTGCGCATGCGTGCGCCGATTTACCCCAGCCAGAGTCTAAAGGCCCAGTCACACACAACGACGAGACCTGATAGGGATCGCTGGTAAGTCGCTGAGAGGTCGCTGGTGAGATGTCACACAATCAGACCTTACCAACGATGCAGGAATGATACAGGTCGCAGTAGCGACCTGTATAACTATCTCAGCAGTTGCTGTGATCCTGTCACACAGTGTCAAACACAGCGATGGGTCCTGCCCAGCAGGACATCGCATTTGAAAAAAATGGCCTAGACCATTCTGCAACGACTAGTGATCTCACAGCAGGGGCCTGATCACTGGGAGATGTCACATATAACGAGATCGCTAACGGGATCGCTACTGCGTCACAGAAACCATGACTTAGCAGTGATCTCGCTAGCGATCTCGTTATGTGTGACGGTACCTTTAGTCTGGTGTTTTGCCTACTGAGCATGCTCAGCCTGATTGTGTCATTTCTGAGACTAAGTCCTCAGTTCAGGCTACTGAGCATGCCCCCACAATTAATCCTAACAGCCTCTTTCCACAGGTACTTGGACTTCGTGCTGTGTCTAAGTTCTGGGATGTGCCTACTGAGCATGCTCAGGCAGATAGTCTGATTTCTGAGTCTGTTGTTCAGGCTACTAAGCATGCTCAGGCACTTAGTGCATCAGAGGCTAGGTCCGGTAAGGACCTCACTGAGCATGTCCGTGAGGTGGCAGGCCCTGATAGGGCAGAGGGTGTCAGGTGTCCTGATGACGTGGCCACTCCGGACTGGCTCGCAGAGGCCCTCCCCTATGATCTGGCACCTCAGCCTTGGTCGTCAGACAATGACTGGTGAAGTGTTTGGGGCGTGGCTGGCATGAGGTCATCAATGATGTGGCGGTTCCGGATAGGCCGCTGGTGACGTCGCTGCTGACATGGCACTCTGCTATTGGACCTTGGTGGTTCCACCCTAGGTTTGGGGTGGATCCAGGTTATAAAAGGGGCTGGAGACAACATGGAGGTGCGCAGTCTTCATTTAGAGTTCATGGTGGCATAAGCTTTGTTGGAAGCGGTAGGTAGGGCTAGGTGAACGGTGCCTGTCACGCCAAGATTCGTGGCTCGGCACATCAGGGTCAGGCGCCGTGCTTCCTTGCTGCCATTCCAGTTGTGCTATAGCAGTCCAGTGGTGTTAACTGGACTGCGGCTGCTGTGTCACCTGTCCGTTTGTGCCTCCTACGCACACGGATAGCATGCCTGTTGCGTTACTTGTCCGGTTGTGTTCTCTACGCACACGGACAGCATACCTGCTGCGTCACCTGTCCAAGAGTGCCCTCTATGCGCAAGGACAGTGTATTCTAGAACCCCTGTGGAGTTAACAGGGGGTTCCTGGATTGGGTGTGTGAACCCTATTTCTCTTCTCGGCTTCCCAGTCAAATGCTACTGGTGTGATTACCTGGTCTGACGTGTCCTTCACACACGTGGCCAGTCGAGTGGTGACCCAAAACGCTAATCAAAGGACCGCTCGGCCTGACATGTCTTACACACGTGGCCCACAGGAGGCTGTCGCAGTGGTCTTCTCGGTCAACGCTAACTGGTTATCATCCGGCCTGACGTGTTCCCTACACACGTGGTCGGAGTAGCGCCCGCTCCACCGAAACGCTAACTGGGTTGTCGTCCGGTTTGACATGTCCCTACACACGTGACCGGTTCCCAGGTCTTCTGGGTTATCTCTGAGTCATCAGCTCTATAGTCTCCGCCTAACCCACAGGGTGCCAGCATCTCCATTGCCATCTGGAGCACGGTGGGCCCCGAGTGGCAATTGGGATATATACCCCCTGGTCCTAATCTGCCGGTCCCCCCGTAACATAACTCTCATCTGGGTCCTACTCTAATTTCTATGCCTCGCTTGTCCAAACTGAACTTTTATATGGGTGAGACTAGAACCTGCAAAATGAAAATGCAAAACACGTGAAATAACTGGGAGGAGTGCGCAGACAAAGGACATGACTCCATAATACAAGCTAGAATAATCCAACAAACTGAATCACAAAAGGGTGGGATTTCCAAAACCTAGTGTTCTTGAGTATTTAAGTAACAGAAGGAGGAGGTTAAATTTCAATATTTAGATCATGGAGATTGGAAATCTTGGGAATTGTTGAGCCTGCCTGGGTAGATAGAAGTAGAGATGAGTGAACCTTAGGCTTGAGGCTCGGGATTCGGGCTCGGAAAATTAGGTGAAAATCCCTATGGTGAGTATCGCGCTGTGCTGGTGTGTGTCTGATAACCCGGGCAGTGTTTGTTCATCTCAAATTTGACTAAAGATCAGTGTTTTAAGCTGTATTGTTCACAGAGAGTATAAAAAAAAACAAACACTGCCCACCCACCTTCGAAAATGTTTTGCTTTTGGCCCATAGCAAAACATTTCTGGAGGTGGGTGGGCATTTTTTTTTATGGCGTTATGTCCTTTGTCTGCACACTCCTCCCAGTTATTTCAGGTGTTTTAATTTTCCTTTTGTAGGTTCTTTTCTAGCGCATATAATAGTTCAGTTTGGACAAGAGAGGCATAGAAATTAGAGTAAGACCCAGATGAGAGTTACACCTTGACGTGGTATCTGGGTACAAGTAAATTTAGCCACCTTTATTTGCTAAGTAACTCATATTTATCAAAAAATGTTTTCATGTTTTCTTGGCAGTAATTCGTATTCATATTCCAATATTCACCATCTACATGCTTGTTTTTTCTCCTTCTCTTTACTTGAGTGCAACTGCTATTTAGGATATTTAACACATCCCCTGGCTGTCATAGCAATCTACTGCAATCATGCATTGGCCCCAAATGATGTGCCTGCATGCATCTGTCAGCAGCATTTAACAGGTTAATAATTTTGGGAAGAGCTGGGTACCACCTGAAATTGTTAGAGGCAGGTCCCAGCTGTGTACCTGCCTAGAATACATTATTTTAGAGTTTTTTGGCAAGAGGGCTGATAATTTAAAAAAAATAAAAATAAATAAATACTGGCCACCATCCGTTCTCACTTAAGGCCCCGTTACACGCAACGTCGTATCTAACGATAGATCGCTGGGGTCACGGATTCCGTGACGCACATTCGGCATTGTTAGCGACGTTGCGTGTGACACCAACGAGTGGCCATTAACAATGAAAAATAACTCACCAAATCATCCATCGTTGACACGTCGTTCGTTTTAAAAAAATCATTGATTGTTGCAGGACGCAGGTTGTTCGTCGTTCCTGAGGCAGCACACATCGCTATGTGTGACACCTCGGGAACGATGAACTACAGCTTACCTGCGGCCACCGGCAATGAGGAAGGAAGGAGGTGGGCGGGATGCTATGGCCACTCATCTCCGCCCCTCCGCTTCTATTGGGCAGCCGCTTAGTGACGCCGCTGTGACGCTGCATGAACTACCCCCTTAGAAAGGAGGCGGTTCCCCGGCATTAGCAACGTCGCTAGGCAGGTAATTCCGTGTAACGACTCAAAACAATATTGTACACCACGGGCAGCAAATCGCCCGTGACACACAAACGACGGGGGCGGGTGCCATCTCTAGCGATATCGCTAGCGATGTCGCTCCATGTAAAGCCCCCTTAAGCCAGATAGGTTGAGGGTAAATGGTCAAAATATCTTTTTTTAATTAACTGGAGCATCTTTTTATACTCTATGTACTCAATACACGATACACACTACTTGGGAAAGGCTCTATGCAGCCACATAGGATTAGATCCTTCAAGAAAATAGATAGCAATCGAGCTATCCATAGTAGTGATGAGCGAGTACTAAAAAGCTCGGGTGCTCGAAGCTCGGGCCGAGCCTCCCAAGATACTCGTGTACTCGGGCCGAGCAACGAGCCCAATGTTATCCTATGGGAGACCCGAGTATTTTTGTGAAATGACCCCCCGGCAGCATGGAGAAACCCTAAAAATGTCACAAAAGTCTCAGAAGAGTGCTCAAATGACATGGCAACAGCATGGGGAAGACCCCTTGAAGCATTTATCACTGAAAAGTCACAGCTGTGAACAATTTTGTCCGCGTTTTACGCCATTTTTACGGACTCACCAGAAAACCTTCCAAAATGACCCCAAAATGATTTTTCATGGCGGAAATGTTAAGGGCACATACCCAATAGTGAGATAGAGCTGGTGTATGTTACTTTTTGAGATTAATACATGAAAGATTTTACGTGAAAACATTGTGTGGCACTCCGATGTCCCTGAGAAGAGACGTACATGAAGGCCTCTTGAGTCTAATGTGCCCATTTTGAGGAAGTGAGTCTTTATAGTATTTTCCTTTGCCAGGGCAGTCCAAAATTGTGAGGTTCACCAATGCCCCTGCATACAGACGTGCATGAGGGCCTGTAAACCTGAAGTGCCCATTGTAAGGAAGTGGGTCTATTGTAGTATAGCCCTTAGGCAGGGCAGCCAAAAATTGGGAGGCTCCACATTGTCCCTGGATAGAGACGTGCATGATGGCCTGTAAACCTGAAGTGTCCATTGTCAGGAAGTGGGTGTATTATAGTATAGCCCTTAGGCAGGGCAGCCAAAAATTGGGAGGCTCCACATTGTCCCTGGATAGAGACGTGCATGATGGCCTGTAAACCTGAAGTGCCCATTGTAAGGAAGTGGGTCTATTGTAGTATAGCCCTTAGGCAGGGCAGCCAAAAATTGGGAGGCTCCACGTTGTCCCTGGATAGAGACGTGCATGATGGCCTGTAAACCTGAAGTGCCCATTGTAAGGAAGTGGGTCTATTGTAGTATAGCCCTTAGGCAGGGCAGCCAAAAATTGGGAGGCTCCACGTTGTCCCTGGATAGAGACGTGCATGAGGGCCTGTAAACCTGAAGTGCCCATTGTAAGGAAGTGGGTCTATTGTAGTATAGCCCTTAGGCAGGGCAGCCAAAAATTGGGAGGCTCCACGTTGTCCCTGGATAGAGACGTGCATGAGGGCCTGTAAACCTGAAGTGCCCATTGGAAGGAAGTGGGTCTATTGTAGTATAGCCCTTAGGCAGGGCAGCCAAAAATTGGGAGGCTCCACGTTGTCCCTGGATAGAGACCTGTTAGGTTCTTAGTGCCTCCGTGCTTGCATTTAAAAACCGCACGTGTGTGCCTGTTGGTGGCAGCTTTCCGCTGCATTTGTGTGAGTTTTGCAAAAACTTGGATATAACGCACAAGTCTAGTGAATACACATCAGCACAGCATTGCAAAATGCGCAAGGGCGTTGTCAACGAACAAGGAAGTGGACGTGATGGTGGTGCAGGCAGAGACCGAGGTTGTGTGCAAGCTCTAATTTCGCCACAACAAAGGGCCACATCTAGTCGCTCGCACGTCCTGTCCCAAATTCTTGGGGACCGCTGCAGTACACCGCTCTTGAACCAAGACCAGTGTCAACAGGTTGTTAGTTGGATAGCGGATAATGCTTCCAGTCAGATTGGCACCACCACAAACACTCTGTCTTCCACACGGTCAAGTGTCAGTAGCCGTGATACTGCACCGCACATTTCAGAACCTGATCCTCCTTCCTACCACCAGGCCGAGTACACGTCCACGGACATTACTGATCCCACACTTGGACACTCGGAAGAGCTGTTCGTTCACGTTTCCATTCACAAATTCTGGCCTCTCGCCAGCTCCTGTTGAAGTGGGCCATGACGAGATTGTATGTACAGATGCCCAAATATTTGAGCAGCCACGTTCTCACGAAGTTGGCAACGTGTCTCAACAAGGGGTGGACGATGATGAGACACAATTGTCAGGAAGTCAGGAGGAGGAGCAGGGTGCGGAAGAGGAAGACGACGTGGTGGATGATCCAGTAACTGACCCAACCTGGCAGGAGGATATGCAGAGCGAGGACAGCAGTGCACAGGGGGAGGGAGGCGTAGCATCCCAACAGGCAGTAAGAAGCAGAGTGGTGGCCCCAGGCAGACGTCAGGCAACTGTTCCCCGGAACAACACGACACAAGGTGCCTGTACAAATGTTAGGTCTTCCCGAGTCTGGCTGTAATACTATTGTATGTATTGAGGATTTCGATTGCGTTAGGGCAATGACAACCAGAGACGAGTTCTTGGTGCAATACGTTTATAATATGCAACCAGCAAATATGTACATAAACGGAACAAAAACACAGTAGAACATAAATACAGGAAATACCTTCCAGGGACGGAGCGAAAGGGAATTCCCGGGACCGCGCACCGGACTCCCCCAGGGAGACCACCAAGAGCGAACCCCTATACAGGGACTGTCTGGCAATCACCCCAGAAGCCCTAAATGCGCAGCAGCCGGGACACAAAAGGGCAATAGGTAAGTCCAAAAATGTCCGTACGTGATGTGAGTCCAGAGTGGTATTAAACGGAAGGAACCGGGCAGAAGTGCCGACCAAAGACGGCAAACGGAGTCCGGGCACAGCTAGATGATACCAGATGAAGTCCAGAGTCGGTGTCGGTTGTTTTCCAAGAGGATCCGAATAACAATCAGGAACCAAAAGCAGCAGGGCAGGAGCACACAGGAAGCAGTATACTCAGGCACTGGACTAAGCTTTAGGGGCGGCTTTTAAACAGATGGACAGGAAGTAGGGCAACAGAACAGAAAACTCCATGTTAACAAAGGGCAAGCTCTTTCAAAAGAAAACTGGAAAACCCGGAACTCTGACACTGGCAGTTTTTTAAGTTGGCTCCAGATGATTCTAAAAAGGCCATTTGCAACACCTGCCATGCCAGCATCAGCAGGGGTACCAAAACTAGCAGCCTGACCACCACCAGCATGATCAGGCACATGTCAGCCAAGCACCCGACTTTGTGGGAAGTACAACAGAGTCCAGGAGCAGTGCTTGCTGATGTCACTGCTACGTCTTCGCTGGTTGTGCATGCGAGCCAATCCCCTGTCCATGCTGCCTGCGAACAAGCCTCCTCCACTCCTGCACCTGCAGTTGCCTACGCAGAAAGAACACCATCATCAAGCACGTCCTTGTCCCAGCGCAGCGTTCAGTTATCCATTCAGCAAACCTTTGAACGCAGGCGCAAATACACTGCCAACACCCCACATGCCACAGTTCTAAATGCTAACATTTTGCGACTGCTTGCGCTGGAAATGTTGCCTTTTAGGCTGGTTGAGACAGAAGCATTCCGTGACCTGATGGCGGCAGCTGTCCCACGTTACTCGGTCCCCAGCCACCACTATTTCTCCCGGTGTGCCGTCCCCGCATTGCATAACCACGTGTCACAAAACATCACACGTGCCCTGAACAACGCTATTTCAGCCAAAGTCCACCTAACCACAGACACGTGGACAAGTGCATGTGGGCAAGGCCGCTACATCTCGTTGACGTCACACTGGGTTAATATTGTGCAAGCTGGGACCCAGTCTGAGCGAGGGACGGAACACGTCCTTCACACACCAAGTTTTGCAGGCCCTACCTCAGTCAGGGTTTCACACACACTCTACAGCTCCAGAATGTCATGCTCCTCAGCCACCTCCTCCTCCTGCGCATCCTGATCCACTTTACCCTCCACACCAGTCCCAAGCTGGAAGTGTCGCGGGCGGAGGAGGGGACGGTGCGCTCTCCCACTGCTCGGGTCCGGCTGACGCTGCTCTACGGCTGCTGCTGCTCGTTGGCTCGAGCGATGGCCGGATCCCGGGGACTCGAGCGGCGCTACTCGCCCGTGAGTGAAAAGGGGTGGTTTGGGTTTTGGGGATATTGTCCGTGACGCCACCCACGGTTGTGGTGATTGTGTGGACACCACCGCTGCTCTGGACGGGGATCCCGGGAGCCTGTTACAGGGAGCAGCTTTGTTGTTATTTCTCCCCTCCGTGGGTAGGGGGGTTGGTTGTCCCGGGCCCTGGTGATGGGGTAGAGATGGATGACAGGCGGGTTGCGGGGCCTGATGAAGTGCAGGGACGCAGGGGCAGCGCTGTGCCGCACGGCACGGAGGTACTCACTCAGCCCAATGATGATGACACAGTTCACGGTAAAACAAGTGGCTGGATGGACGGGTCACTCGGACGGCTGCGGTTGTTCCTCCCTGCAGGTTAGTGATGACTGTCTCTCCCTGCACCTAAGTTAAGTGTTGGTAGTGATGGTTTCCCAACGGTAACCCGCTCCCCGACCTGGATATGGGCCGGAGGAGCCCCTTTTGCCCACAGGCGCTGGCCCTGGGAGACGGTTGCCCTTGGCGGTGGCGGTGTCTCCCCTTCACGGTTGGACGGTTGCCTTCTATCTGGACTTGGCTGTTTGGAAACCCTGAGGTCCCCTTCACTAACGGATTTGGCAAATTCACGGCGACACCAAGCCTTGCCGGGATCCGAAAGTCCTCTGCCAATGGTGCTGGCTTCTCTTTGTATACCGGTCCGGTACGGCCGGGTCACCACCCGTCCACGGTCCTTACGGCAGACTCCAATCGGCCTCCACTGCAGACGGTCACCACATCCTGCCAACCTTGCTGTCCTGTCCGGGCCACACACCCGGACCAACTTCAGGCTCTTTGCTGTCACTTTTCTCCTCTCTACTACTTTCCTCCTTCCACTTCCTTAGCTTAACTCTCACTGCCTGTGTTTTCCCTCCTCCTCGGTGGGTGGAGACCAACCGCCTGGCTCCACACCCTAGTGTGGACAACAGCCCCTGGGGAAGGCAACAAGGATTTTGTGTTTTGACTATGATATGCCTGCAGGGAGTGTGGGGTGTTTAAGTGTTGTGCTCTGTGGCCCCTGGCTTGTCCAGGGCGACACAGAAGCACTGCAGCACTGCCTCAGCGAAGCGGCAACAGGCAGTGCTGAAGCTAATCTGCATAGGTGACAACAAACCCCACAATGCAGAAGAGGTGTGGACAGCTCTGAAACAGAAGGCAGATCACTGGCTCACAACTCTGAACCTAAAGCCAGGAAAGGTCGTGTGTGACAATGGCCGGAACCTGGTGGCGGCTTTGAGGCGAGGCCAGCTGACACATGTTCCATGCGTGGCCCATGTGCTCAACCTCGGGGTTCAGCGGTTTCTAAAGTCATACTCAGAGCTGTCTGATCTGCTGGTAAAAGTTCGCCGCCTGTCTGCACATTTTCGAAAGTCACCTACTGCTTCAGCCGGCCTTGCCGGCTTAAGACGCCGTTTGCATCTTCCGGCACACAGACTGGTGTGTGATGTCCCCACGCGTTGGAATTCAACTCTGCACAAGTTGGTCAGGATATGTGAGCAGAAGAGGGCAGTTGTTGAGTACCTGCATCACCTAAGCCGTCGGGAAATGGGTCAAACTCCACACATAACACCTGAGGAGTGAAGATGGATGTCCGACCTATGCACCATCCGCCAAAACTTTGAGGACTCCACCAAGATGGTGAGCGGCGATGACGACATTATTAGCGTCACCATACCGCTTCTCTGCCTTCTAAAATGGTCTCTGCTCAAAAAACAACCATGATGCATTGCAGGCGGAGCGCGATGAGTTTGAGCAAGAAACATTAGTGGGTGTGGTTGATAACACACAGCCCAGCCTCGTCTCATCACAACGTGCAGTGGAGGACTATGACGAGGAGGAGGATGAAGACATGGAGCAACTCTCTGGCCAAATTGAGGATATGACATGCAGTCATATCCTCGGTTCAGCGTGGCTGGCCAGAGGACAGGGTAGATGATGAGGAGGAGGAGGAGGAGGACAGCATGTTCAGTCATCGTGTTGGTCAGGATACTGAAGTGATGGCTGTTAAGAGTCTGGCACACATGGCTGACTTTATGGTAAGCTGCCTGTCTCGTGACCCTCGCGTTAAGAACATCTTGGCCGACAATCATTACTGGTTGGTAACACTGTTAGACCCACGCTAAAAGGAGAACTTTATGTCTCTTATTCCCGAGGCGGAGAGGTCAGGCAAAATGCAGCAGTTCCAGAAGGCCATAGTCACGGAAGTAGGCAAAGCATTCCCCTCACAAAACGCTAGCGGCATAGGTCAGGAATCAGTGGACAACCAAGGCGTACAGCCGAGAGGGGCACAAGTCCAATCCGCCAGAGGTAGGGGAACAGTCTTTAAGATGTGGGACAGTTTTCTCAGCCCCTCACATACCACAGCCCCTGAGGTGAGGGGTAGTGCCACAAGAAATCCTAAGTTTGGCCAGATGCTCAAGGAGTACCTTGCAGATCAAACAACTGTACTCCGACATTCCTCTGTGCCTTACAATTAATGTGTATCCAAGCTGGACACGTGGCATGAATTGGCTCTTAGTCTCTACGCCTTGGAAGTCCTGGCCTGCCCTGCCGCTAGCGTTTTGTCAGAGCGTGTTTTTAGTGCCGCAGGTGGAATCATTACAGATAAACGCACCCGCCTGTCAACTGTAAATGCTGACAGGCTGACTCTGATCAAGATGAACAAGGGTTGGATTTGGCCAGACTTCACCACACACCAACAGCAAATGACAGCGGAATTTAAAGTTTGTAACGGGAATTTGCCATGTACCTCCACTCACCCATGGTAACACACTTCTGGACTTTGGCTAATCGCTGGACTGCTCCTCCTTCTCCTCATGCGCCATCATGGTGACCGTTACAATAGTTAAGCCGTTGTTTCAGGTATACCCCCAGTGGTAAATTTTTTCGCCCATTCTTTCTGAATGGGCATTACAACGACAGGAGACCCGCTCCTTTGCAATGGGAACAATGTTTTGAGGCCCTCATGCACATCTCTATCCAGGGACAATGTGGAGCCTCCAAATTTTTGGCTGCCCTGCCTAAGGGCTATACTACAATAGACCCACTTCCTTACAATGGGCACTTCATGTTTACAGGCCATCATGCACGTCTCTATCCAGGGACAATATGGAGCCTGACGCTGCCACCGACAGACACAAACGTGCTGTTTTTAAATGCAAGCACGGACGCAATAAGAACCTAACTGGTTTTTAGGAGCGACAATTACTGAGACTGCTGAGACCCACCAACCGGTTCCCCCTCCCCACCGCGCAATGAATGAGACCACACATGGAATATCTTTCTTTTGTACTTTATTGAAGGTATCCACGTAACACCATTCAATGTTGATATAAAAGGGGGTTGCTTGTTATTTTGGCCACAGCTTTAACCACAGGCACAAATCCGCCTTAAACCTGAGGGAGGAGGCCCGATGCCTACGGCCGTCCGTGGCAGGTTGGCTCTCACCAAATCCCTCTTCCACCGGCTGTGACTTTGAAATTGAACCATAACCTTTTTCCATAGGCACAAAACCGCCTTAAACCTGAGGGAGAAGGCCCGATGCCTACGGCCGTCCGTGGCAGGTAGGCTCTCCAAATCCCTTTTCCACCGGCTTTGACTTCCGAACTTGTAACAGAACCTTCTTAAGGGAGGGAGGGCGGGCGATGCTCACCCTGAGGGCAGATTGTGGTAAGAGGAAGGAGGGACTCCGGAGGCTGCTTATATGCCCTGGAGGAGGTCCCAGCAGGGAAGGGGGGTCAGCGGGGGGCATTGCACAATGGGAAGGAGGGAGAGGTGACCATGGGGGACGTAGCGAGGGGCTCAGCAGTCAGGGGCAGCGGCATTAGCCGCAGTGCTCTGCAGACTGCTGAGACCCACCAACCGGTTCCCCCTCCCCACCGCGCAATGAATGAGACCACACATGGAATATCTTTCTTTTGTACTTTATTGAAGGTATCCACGTAACACCATTCAATGTTGATATAAAAGGGGGTTGCTTGTTATTTTGGCCACAGCTTTAACCACAGGCACAAATCCGCCTTAAACCTGAGGGAGGAGGCCCGATGCCTACGGCCGTCCGTGGCAGGTTGGCTCTCACCAAATCCCTCTTCCACTGGCCACGGAGTGGCGAAGGTCCAAGCCTGAGCTGCGACCCCCACACAGGGCCCTTATGGCCCGCTCAACCCTGTCCTTACTGTCCGACAGGAAATTGTCTAGGCCTATATCATTAAGGCTAAAACCATCCTCTAGCACCAAACGGCTGACCTCTGATTCCAGCATCTCGTGTCCAGGCACTATCCCTCTTCCTGACGCTATAAATTTGGCGATCTGCATATTAACGTGTTGCCTTGACCTTTCCACAGCTGCTATGTTCCTTGCCCCTGTACAACTCAATCTCGGTAATATACTGGACCATACCCCCACTACGTTGCTAAAGAAGCTGCTGAACTTATCTAGGAAAGAAGCTGCTGAACTTATCTAGGACCACTTGCATGACCGCAAGCAGATCCTGGATCCTCACATTTACCAGGTCATTTCCACCCGTGAATGACCAGCACTACTAGGCCAGTGGCTACTCTGGAGATGCTCACTACCACGGGCAGGACCTGGGCCCAGGCCAGGCCCCGAACTCTTCTCCAGTGAAACTTGAGGTCACAAACTCCCAGCACGCTTCCACCCGGTCTCGACTCAGTCCGCCGTGCTGCCCAGAATATGTGTGAGTGACCTAGGATCCAGATGCTAGGTCTCGACAGAGCTAAAAGAAAAACGGTTACCTCTCTTGTATGCAAAACATTTTCCATCATCGTGTCAGTAAACATCATTGTATTAATGTTTCTTTAGGTTTGAAGGTGCTTAGATAACCGAAATGATATACATATATTTATTTAACAATTTATTTTATTTTATTTATTTTTTTTTTTTGTGTAATATATAAACGTGCCAAACAGTGGACAACTGGTGGCAGGGAACTACAGGACTGCAAGGATAGGTATGAAGCTGGCCCTTGCTGCCTCGGTTGTCGTGTCGATGCGGAAGGAGTGCATGCCATAATCTCCTGGTTGTAGGTCCAGGTAGGAAATAGACATTTTGAGCAATGCCGAAAGTTGTGTCGCCATGAGCGGGATCACTCTGCGTGCTCCAAGAAGAATTTGTTGGGAACCCAAGACTCTAATGTCGCTGCAAGGTAAGGATGGGACATAGGATACCTGAAAACGGGAAAATAGGGAACCAAACTCCTCTACCGAGCTGATCTGTTTTGGAGCGCCTTATGCGAACCCGTACTCCACCATTGCAAACTATAACATTGTCGCGTAACAGACCACCGGTGCGACCTAGGGACCTGCTAACTAATTCGCTGACCGTCAAGGCTCCGAAGAATGCTAGCGAGAAGGCGGCCGAGAACAAGAGGACCTCGCTGTCATTGGTGCAAACGTCACCTAGCTGGTTTATTATGCCGGAAAGGATGACGAATGAATTGGCCTTCCTGTTCTCCGTGCACCAGCGCTTCCAGCCTTTAACGGCCTGTTTGAACAGAAAGGCCTTGGTGACATCAGTCCATCCACGAACCTGAAAGTGAGAGGCTATTCCTGCAACACGCTACTGTGCCCGGCAAGCCACTGATATGTAGATGCGTTATGTCTCGAGCAACGGAATTGCTAAGAAAAACCGCGGACACCTGGCTAGGCAGCGGTTGAACTATATTGAAATCATTCGTCCCAAGCCTTACCATACAAATGCCACGTTCATGGGATGCCTTAACCAGCGGAATCAACTGTCCACGGGGACCGTCCAGAGGGACTCTGGACACTTTTGGCCATTGTTGTCAGATTCTGGGTGCAATGCTTGAAACTTCTGAAAATCAAATGCAATAAGGCATCAGCGATAGTGTTATCAATCCCCGGTATGTGGCTGGCCTTGACCCAGATATTATGTTCAAGGCACTTAAGAACTAAGTACCGTAGCAAGCTGATCACCGGTGGTGAGGAAGATGCGAGGTGGTTAACGGCGTGGACGACACTTATGTAGTCAGTCCTGAAGCGGGTCCGATTGTTCGCCAACTTTTCTGCCCAAAGACATGTAGCTACTATTATAGGGAACAGCTCGAGTAAAGTTTTTTTTTTTTTGTCCACCCAGACAGGTGCCATGTGTTGGGCCAGCGATTAGCGTACCAATTCCGAATCCGGTGGACCCGGCAGCATCCGAAAATAGATATATCAGCGCTGGAAACTTCCTGTTCCTGGAAACATGAACGCCCATTGTAAGTAGCTATGAAGGACCTCCATACACCGAGCTCCTCACGTAGAGCGCTGGTGATGCAAATCCTTTGATGGGAGGCAGTTATGCTCCTAGTGGCCAGGCAGAGCCTCAGGGAAAAGCCCCTTCCCATGGGCATGACTCTAAAGGCGAAGGCGAGCAAGCCTAATAGAGATTGCATTTGCGCCAGGGTTACCTTACGAACCGCGCAGAACCCGTCAATGAGCGATGTGGTTTTTTCAACCTTTTCGAGTGGTAGCCGAAACATCATGATAATTGAGTCTATTTCGATTCTCAAATGAAAAGGCAGGTCACATGGCCAACTGTTTTTTTGGCCAACAGCGGAAACCCAAACTTGTCCGCTATGACCTGGACAGATTTTAATGCGGTTGAGCATGCTTTAGAGTTGGTGTGGGAAAACGAACAAGAAATCATCCAAATAATGGGTGACCAATTTATTCTTTGCTACGTCCTTAACCACCCATTCCAGGAAAGAGCTGAAGAGCTCGAAGTGTGAGCAGGATATGGAGCAACCCATGGTAATTCACATGTGGTAACAGAATTTTTTGTTGAAATAGCACCCTAGCAGGTGGGACAATCGGGGTGCACTAGTAGCGGGCGAAAGGCAGATGCTATGTCCGATTTTGCCATTAGTGCTCCTTACCCTGCTTTTCGCACCAGTGCGACCGCTTTGTCAAAAATGCGTAGGAAACTGCTGAGTCCTCTGTGGGGATGCCGTCATTGACTGACCGCCCAGCCGGGAAGGACAAGTAGTGTATGAGGCGAAATTCACCCTTTTCTTTCTTAGGCACTATCCCTAGGGGTGAAACGCGAGGGTTTAAGAATGGTAAATCTATAAATGGGCCTGCTAGTCTGCCTAACACCACTTCCTTCAGCAGTTTGTTCGCCAGGACCTGTGGGAGGTCCCGGGCTGATTTGAGGTTGGGGGCGAAGGTTAGTTCTGAGGAGAACATAAAGGGGGATAAAGAAACCGTGGTTGAAACCGTCCCTAATAGCGTTGGCCGCAGCCTTATTGGGGTAACGTTCTAGCAATGGCTCCACCACGTGCACGTTCACTGGAGTCTTTGGGACTTGGTGGTGCATTTTTAGTGTGACGCCTGTCTAGTTGCTTATCGCATTTGGAGGAGGTGTGATTGCCTCCGCACGATGAGCATTCGTGCTTGTATTTGCGGAGTCCTTGAAACCTGCGATGGCCTTCATTGAAAAGCCAACAGCGACCTCGTCTGCGGACATTTGCAGCTCCAGGTGTAGCGTGGTGAGAGGAAAAGTTTGGTGGGCCTGGAAAGGACTGGTGGGACTTTTGCGCCATCATAAGCCACGAATCGGTGGCTTAACTTCCCAACGGTTTGAATGCCAAGCATCTTCTAAATTCTTCGTCGTACTTCCACCACGCAGAACCCCAATGGGTTTTATAGGAGTTGAAAATGGTATTGCAGTATTTTGCGAATTGACTCTCTTTTCTTTGTTGACTGTGTTTTGGTCCACTGATATTAGGGAAGAGATATCGACGTATTCGTTTGCGCGAATTTTTTATTTATTTATTTTTTTTTTAACTGTATCTGGTGTTAGGTGAGTTCCCAGCTGTGATACACAGCAGTAGAACACGTCCCTGTGTAAGTCGGGCGCTGCCGCGTTACATCCTGATGTTGTACAAACGTGGGGTTAACCAGAACTACTCCTGATAGTGTTAACAAGATCGCCCAATAAAAGTGGCGTACGTTTTGCGCCGTTTTCCGAAACCCGTAGCGTTCTCATTTTGGGATCTATGGCGCAATGACTGCTTATTTTGCGTCTCGAGTTTACATTTTTTAATGGTACCATTTTGCGCAGATGCTACTTTTGATCGCCTGTTATTGGATGTTACGCAAAACATGCGGTGACCAAAAGCGTAATTTTGGGTGTTTGTGTTTTGTTTTGTTTTTTTTTTGCTGCTACGAAATTTAACAATCAGATTAGGGACTCTAGATTGTGAGTTCCAATGGGGACAAAGCGCCGTGGACAGCGCTACTCAAGTGAATAAAATTATTAGCATTATTATTCTTTGATTAATTGATTTTATATTTTGATAGATCAAGCTTTTCTGAACGTGGCGATACCAAATATGTGTATATATGTATACATATTTATTTATTTATTTATTTTTTTTTTATTTTTTTAATTTTATTTATTTATTTTTATTTTATTCATTTTTATTTTTTTTTTAAACTTGTCCCTTTAGGGGGCTGTATGGATCAACAATTCGATCGCTTTGCACTATCTGCAGATCTCAGCTACACAGCTGAGATCTGCAGATACACTGCTTTACCCTCAATGCCGGAAGTATGCCGGCACTGAGAGCAAGTGACTCAAGTTAGCTACAGGCGTCATCACATGACCCTGTGCTACCATGGCAACCAACGAAAGTCATGTGATCACGCACGTGTGACTTTCGGTGGGGGCGGTGGTAAGTGATAGTAATGCCCGCGCATATACATCTCGCTGCCAGACTTTTGCAGCGAGATGTAAGGGGTTACAAGTTGCAGGTGGAAGCGATTCCACCCGTAACTTGTAGTCACACATGTCAGCTGTTAAAAACAGCTGATATGTACGCCGAACGCCGCATTCTCTTGCTTTTCCGGATCCTGACGTCATTTCCGGTCCGGAACCCGAAACCGGAAGTGACGAGTTATCATGTGATCGCCGCATCACAGGAAGTGACGCGGCGAACATGGATAGCGGATGTGACGCGACCTCCGTATGCCACAGGGAGTCACACGGGGCCGCGTCATCCCGGCGGGTGAGGTGCGCGAGGTGGCCATGGCGACCGGCGTAATGTAGGGCGGGGGATCAGGGGCTAGGGCCGGGAGCAGGAGGTGAAAGCGGACCGGACCTTCTGGACCGGGCCGCCCTGCGCCTGGAATCTGTGGTGGGGCTTAGACGCTGCGGTGGACGGGAGGGTCTGGAAGACCTGCGCCCACTGCTGCTGGGAACTGGCAGGAGGGAGCTGGTGCCCACAAGGGAGGCAAGCCATTCGGCTCCCTCCCGTCCGCTCCTTTCTCTTACCGCTGCTTCCAGGGGGTCCATCGGCGATGCTCACCCTGAGGGCAGATTGTGGTAAGAGGAAGGAGGGACTCCGGAGGCTGCTTATATGCCCTGGAGGAGGTCCCAGCAGGGAAGGGGGGTCAGCGGGGGGCATTGCACAATGGGAAGGAGGGAGAGGTGACCATGGGGGACGTAGCGAGGGGCTCAGCAGTCAGGGGCAGCGGCATTAGCCGCAGTGCTCTGCAGAAGTCTGACTCTATCAGACACTGCTGACTGACGTGTATTATACACTAGACTTGAGCGTTATATAATAGTTTGTGCAAAACGCGCACCTGTACGCTGCCACCGACAGACACACACGTGCTGTTTTTAAATGCAAGCACGGACGCAATAAGAACCTAACTGGTTTTTAGGAGCGACAATTACTGAGAAGTCTGACACTATCACACACTGCTGACTGACGTGTATTATACACTAGACTTGTGCGTTATATAATAGTTTGTGCAAAACGCGCACCTGTACGCTGCCACCGACAGACACACACGTGCTGTTTTTAAATGCAAGCACGGACGCAATAAGAACCTAACTGGTTTTTAGGAGCGACAATTACTGAGAAGTCTGACACTATCAGACACTGCTGACTGACGTGTATTATACACTAGACTTGTGCGTTATATAATAGTTTGTGCAAAACGCGCACCTGTACGCTGCCACCGACAGACACACACGTGCTGTTTTTAAATGCAAGCACGGACGCAATAAGAACCTAACTGGTTTTTAGGAGCGACAATTACTGAGAAGTCTGACACTATCTGGACTGTTTTAGACTGTGTACACCAGCCCCAGATATGATGAAGGCTGGTATACGGTCACCACTACCCTGCCTGCCTGCCTGTATACTGCTACAATAGTCCTGACAAGGACTCTTCTGGTCACTAGCCTGTATTCCGACCTGGCTATACCCTGCCTGTATATAGCAACAATAGTCCTGAGAAGGACTCTGCTACTGTACTCCGACCTGGCTATACCCTGCCTGCCTGTATACAACTAGAATAGTCCTGAGAAGGACTTCTGGTCACACTGTTTGCAGCCCTGCTCCGGAACTAACTATAAAGGGCCGCAAAGCTTTCCCTGAATCAGCGACACTCTCCCTGCACTGACTGTCTGGATGGCTGTGAGCAGAGCACAGCGCGCCGGCCGGTATAAAGGCTCGGTCACGCTGTGCAGGCCGGCCAATCACTGCAATTCCACAACTAACAGGGCTGTGGCATTGCAGTGGTCTGCCAGCCAATCCCTGCATGAGGGCTGGCTCTCAAAAGAGCGCCAACATGCAGAAATGAAGACCACGAGTACAGCACGAGTATCGCGAGATTACTCGGTCCCCGCCGAGCAGCCCGAGTACAGCGATACTCGTGCGAGTACCGAGTAGTTACAAGCATGCTCGCTCATCACTAATCCATAGATGTATGATGGTTATTTTTCCTGACAGGTTAAAGTGTTGAATGACACTATTTATTTTGCCACTAAATGTACTGAAAACTGGGAATATATTTCCAAGTGGTATAAAATGTTGAAAAAAATTCAATTCAGCCAATATTTTTTGTGATTTTGATTTTACGATGGCAATCATGATGTGATTACGGCGATACCAAAACTGCATCAATTTTAGTTAAGTGATGAAAAAATAACTTTGAATTTTGTATAAAAATGATATTTTTTATCTAAGACTTGTGACATTTCTTTTTTTCATTGATAGAAATTAAGTAAGGATGTTGTTACGGTTCGGGGTTCTCCCGAGCCTTGAACTGCTCCTGTTCCATCTTCATCCCCTGCTGCGGTGCCTGTGGGCTCTCCTGCACCACCTGTCTGCCGTTACAGGTGCCTGGCCAGTAAGCGTTAGGTCTCCAGGACCTTTGTGCATTCTGAGGCTAATGCGGGCTTTACACGAGACGAGCTATCGTGTGATGCATTGTCGGGGTCACCTTTTTCGTGACACACATCCGGCATCGTTCACGACGTTGTCTCGTGTGACACCTCCGAGCGACGCAGTATCGCTCACAAATCGTGAGTCGTGTACTCGTCGCTCAGTTTTAAAAAAATTGTTTAATTAAAATGGCGCCGGTTGTTCATCATACCCGGGGTAGCACACATTGCTCCGTGTGACACCCCGGGAACGAAGAACACAGCTTACCTGCGTCCCGTGGCTCCCGGTGGCTATGCGGAAGGAAGGAAGTAGGCGGGATGTTAATGTCCCGCTCATCTCCGCCCCTCCGCTTCTATTGGCGGGCGGCTGTTTGACGTCGCTGTGACGCCGAACGTCCCTACCCCTTCAGGAAGAGGATGTTCGCCGCCCACAGCGATGTCGCTTAGAAGGTGTGACGGAGGTTTCACGGCTTTGTGCGACACAGGCAGTGATTTGCCCATGACGCACAAATGACGGGGGCAGGTACGATCGATCGTGAAATCGCACGATCGGTCGACTCGTGTAAAGCCCGCATAAGTCCAAGTGCTGCCCTACCGCGCATGCTCAGGTTCCCGCTGCCTTTCCTGGCTCTATGTGCGGAATTCGTGCTACTTCGCATGCACGTTACATTACCAATGACGCGGCAGTCTCTGATTGGCCATCGTGATGTCATTGGTGATGTGGTGGACCCGATTTGGCCGCTGATGACTCTACTGGTAATGTGGTCTCCCCCTAACTAGACTCTCTCCTCTACAGTCCATCCTTAATGCAGCAGCCAGGGTCACCTATCTGGCTAACCATTACTCGGATGCTTCTGCTCTGATCCAGTCACTGCACTGGCTGCCCATATATCACAGGATCCAATTCAAATTGCTTGTTCTCACCCATAAAGCTCTCCACAGTGCAGCACCCCCTACATCTCCACCCTCCTCTATGTCTATCACCACAAAGCTCTCCACAGTGCAGCACCCCCCTACATCTGCACCCTCCTCTATGTCTATCACCCCACCCATTCTCTACGCTCTGCAAATGGCTTTTGACTAACATCCAGACTAATTCGAACCTCCCACTCCCGTATCCAAGACTTCTTCCTTAGTTGCACCAAACCTCTGGGACACTCTACCCCAAGAAGTTAGGATGAATCACAACTTACTCAGCTTCAGAGGCACCCTAAAAACGCATCTTTTTAGGGCGGCATATCACACTCCCTAGCCGAACTAAATTCACATAGTCCCTCCACAACTTCTCAGAACATAACCCCACGTCAAATTCCATGGCACCCAAATGCATCTCAAGGTTCTGGCCATCTGGTCCAGGAAGCCATTATCTATCCCCCATTTTCTTGAGATGGCTGGATTGTCACTGTAAATAAGCACTTGTACCTTGCCCTCCCCCCCCATATCTCATTGTAGATTGTAAGCTCTCACGAGCAGGGTTGTCTTTTTTTCCCTCTAAATATTGTATTTTCGATAACTGTTACTTGTTTGTATATGATCCTCCAGAATTGTAAAGCGCTGCGGAATATGTTGGCGCTATAGAAATAAAAATTATTATGATTATTATTATGTGGTGGTCTCCGATTCGCCACTGCCGGCGCCATTGCCATCTGGTACTAGGCTTGGGGTAAGGCTTAGTCTTTAAAAGGTCCTGGACAACGCACATGGCTGCGCATGTGTCACTTTGGCTCTTTTGTGTTTAGTCTGTAGGTGGTAGGCAGGGTTTGGCATCAGAGGTCGGACTGTTAACTCATTGTGTGGGCACCCTAAGTTAGCTGTTGGTGTCTAGGGGCATGCCAGACGTGGGTATCCGCACCTCATAAGGTCAGTGTATCCCTGCTTATAGTAGATAATTGGATTATCGGTTTGGCGAGCGCTGACAATGCACAGGTTCCGTTAAAGATTAAGTTGTTTTATTGTTAAAATATTTTCAGAATGCTCCTGTTATTCAGATAATACAACGCGTTTCAGCAATACATCAATGCTTTCCTCAGGTAGTGTATCCCTGCTTGTCCTCCACCATACTAGATCTTTCGTAGCAGTTCAGTGGAGTTAACTGAGCTGCATCTACTGTCCAGTAGTGCCCTGTTCATGCATGGACAGTCACCTGCAGGGTCCTCTCTGTGCAAGTTAACAAGATCATGTCTACCGGCGAGTGTGACATCAACACTGCCTAGTGTGTTTGGTGTTCTCGGAAGCTGTGTCTTCCGTAGCTTTACCACCTGCTCAGAGGACCTTGGGAGACATTAGAGCTTCTATTATTTTTGGCACGAATCATCCTCCCGCGTAACAGATTTTGTTGCATGGTGACCCAACCTTTCTACCCTTAGAAATTTGGGGTACATTTGAAGTCTTAATTGACTTTTATTGTGACCCCCTCAAAAATGCAATTTCTGCTGTTTCAGTGATTTTTTTCTCTTTACGTTGTTTATTATATGGCTTAAGTAGATTTATATTTTGATAAAACAGGATTTTACTAACTTGGCAATATTAACTATAAGTTAGCAAAGGAAAATAGATTTCAATTTTGATATTTTTAAAAAATTTGAATTTTTTTTATATTTTGCTCTATTTTTTAGTCTTTTAAGGGAACTGGAATACTTGATAGTATTTTTGCACTACATTCTCTAAAACCACAGTATTGCAGTATATCTGAAGCATTACTAAAGCGGGCTTTACACGCTGCGACATCGCTAATGCGGAGTCGTTGGGGTCACGGAATTCGTGACGCACATCCGGCCGCATTAGCGATGCCGTTGCGTGTGACACCGATAAGCGATTTTGCATCATTGCAAAAACGTGCAAAATCGCTAATCGGCGACATGGGGGTCCATTCTCAAATCTCGTTACTGCAGCAGTAACGAGGTTGTTCCTCGTTCCTGGGGCAGCACACATCGCTGCGTGTGACGCCGCAGGAACGAGGAAGCTCCCCTTACCTGCCTCCCGGCCGCTATGAGGAAGGAAGGAGGTGGGCGGGATGTTACGTCCCGCTCAGCTCCGCCCCTCCGCTGCTATTGGGCGGCGGTTCAGTGACGTCGCTGTGACGCCGCACGGACCGCCCCCTTAGAAAAGAGGCGGTTTGCCCGTCAAGCGACGTCGCCGGACAGGTATGTATGTGTGACGGCTGTTGTGCGGCACGGGCAACGATTTGCCCATGTCATGCAACAGATGGGGGCGGGTACCCACACTAGCGATATCGGGACCGATATCGCAGTGTGTAAAGTAGCCTTTAGTCTTCTATTGAGCTTAACCTGTGGCTGAGATCCACAGGAATTCCAAAATGGCAGGGATGAGAAGTGGCAACAACTAAATCTAAAGGCCGCTGTCACTCACCATGGCTCTTAATCAAAAAGGTCCGTGGAGCCTCTGTTAGGAGTCTCAACACAAAAAATAGCCAGATATTCCTCCGGGAAGGACCTAGCCAAGGAGTGGCTCTTTTTAGGAGACCACCATAACCACCATATTAAGTGGCCCTTTTAGTCAATATCCAATTCTTTGATGAGTTTAAAGATATGACAAGGGAAATACCAAGGCCAGGTATCCTTCCACAGGCAGCTGTTTCGGGGTATTGTCCCTCATCAGTGTGGAATAGGATTCTGGCCAGGTGGGAGCAATGCCTAGTAGACCAGAAAGACAAAACAATCACTGATCTCGGGGAGACCAGCCAGAGAAAACACTGCCGGCAGTAAGCAAAGGCGCTCAACACAGTGAAATCCTAGGTGCATTGCCCCCTTTGAAGTATGCAAATCAAAAAAGGTCCGTGGAGTCTTGACACAGAAAATAGCCAGATATCCCTCTGGGAAGGACCTAGCCAAGGAGTGGCTCTTTTTAAGGACACCACCATAACCACCATATTATTTTTAGTCAATATCCAACTCTTTGACGAGTTTAAAGATATGACAAGGGAAATACCAAGGCCAGGTATCCATCCACAGACAGCTGTTTCTCCCCGAGATCAGTGATTGTTTTGTCCACCATGGCTGTTAGGCATAGATTCTGGCTATATAACAATGCTAGCATCTACCACATATGGAGGGAGATTTTCTCCTTAACCCTATCCACACATGCCAACGCCTGTGTCACAAGGAAATTTTTGCAGGCATTGCCAACTATTATGATGGTGTCAAGATCTGTGAAAACCACAGATTTCGGCACTCTGCCCGCTGACTTTTCTGATGTCTTTTCTGATGATCAGTGCAGGGAGACATGGGCACGAACTGCAGACATAGGCAGGCAAGCAAGAGTTAATCTCTGCTGGGTTGCTTGTTAGTTTCTTTTGATCACATGCTGTGAACAGCCATTTACATTCACTCCCAACTTTTATATGCTGGCTGGACTATTCCATTAATGCCAGCTTTAGCTTCACTATACTGGTCTGGTGAGATGTTGTGACCCAGACTAACTGGTAGTTGTTGTGCATTATTGCTGTGAGCGGTTGTGGTGTTAACCTTTCTGGTTCTTTTGTTTCTGTCTTACTTCTCTTGCTTTTCTCCTTTGTCACTTACGTTTTATTACTGTGAGTTTGCAGTGTTTCTGTGTTACGGTTTTCTGCTGTCTGTCTTAGGGCGGCTTTGCACGTTGCAACATCGCACGTGCGATGTCGGTGGGGTCAAATCGAAAGTGACGCACATCCGGCGTCACTTTCGACATCGTTGTGTGTAAATCCTAGATGATACGATTATCGAGCGCAAAAGCGTCGTTATCGTATCATCGGTGTGTGGCGCCCCTGACCTGGTCAGGCACCACTGAGTACTGCACCCATGCTGGGGACAGTACAATACAGGTAATCCAGAAGGCTGACCGGGGTGTGGAACACAGGCGCATAGTGATCAGGTCTCACACATGTACCCATGAGAGGACCCCTGGGGATCCCAGGAGGGGGAAAAGCCTTCACCTTCACTGGAATAGTGGAGGGGGCCAAAAGCCTCCATCTCCTCTCAAGGGGTGTGGTAAGAGAGTCTGGTTGCTAGGTGGCGTAGGCAAGAACAGGAGAGGAGGGGCAGTGAGCCAGAGCAGTGTAGAGTCCAGGGAGCTCGAGTGAGGAGCAGATCCCTGGGGCTGTGCAGTCTGACAGCGCCCGCGCAGTGGCTACCGACGGGGGAGAACGGTCAACTAGGAGTGCTACCCGAAATCCATCTTCAGCTAGAGAGAGAGCAACGGAGTGGGAAGTAAGGAGACTGCTAGAGAGTACCAGGCCCAAACGGGCGGCAGATCCCGAAGCGGAGATAGATCCAGCTTTCTTTTGCTAAACCTGCCGGTGTGGGGCTCTCAAAGCCCACGCCACAACACCACAAAAGCCGCAGCCACGTAGCCACAGTTAGGGCCCATAGGTCACAGGAGGCAAGCAGCTGGAGTGGCCTGGTCCAGGCGACAAGCAAACGGCAAACGAAGGGGAGAGAGGCTGCAGCATCTTCCCTGGGTGACCCCCATAGGGACTCAAAGTCGGGGTTACCCCAAACCACCAAGGGCTAAGGAAGGCGAGTTAGTAGTCACCCTCACAAGTCAGCCTGAAGGACACCTGGTTCCCACTTGGTTCATCCCAGCTACGCCCGGGTCGCTCACCCTGCCATCAACTGTGAGTAAAAACCCTGAAAGACATCCTGCCTGTGTTGAGTCATTCTGCGCCTTGTAGTTCTACACATCTACACAGGGCCCTGGGGCTTGCCTCACTCTCAGGAGGCTATTCCAACTAACTGCACTCACCATCAGCCCCAGGCATCCCTTAACCTGCAGTGGCGGTCCCCCACTGACCGCAAATCTGAGAGTGGCGTCACGACAAGAAGAAGATCTCCTACCTGTGACCGGATCCAGCCGAGTGGAGTCCCTGAAGGTAATGCACCGACACTACACCTGTGGGGCTTCACAGGTGCAGGCTCCGACTTTTTCATAATTACGCTGCTGTGACAGGTACGATGGTGTTCCTCGTTCCTGCGGCAGCACACATCGCTGTGTATGAAGCCGCAGGAGCGAGGAACATCTCCTTACCTGCCGCCGGCGGCTATACGGAAGAAATGAGGTGGGCGGGATGTTTACATCCTGCTCATCTCCTCCCCTCCGCCGCTATTGGCCGCCTGCCGTGTGACGTCGCTGTGACGCTGCACGGCCTGCCCCCTTAGGAAGGAGGTGGGTCGCTGGCCAGAGCGACGGTCGCAGGGCAGGTGAGTGCATGTGAAGCTGGCGTAGCGATAATTTTCGCTACGCCAGCTATCACAAGATATCGTACCTGCGACGGGGGCGGGGACTATCGCGTGCGACATCGCAGCATCGGCTTGCGATGTCGCAACGTGCAAAGCCCGCCTTAATCTGTGTTTCCATCACACTCCTACACCTTCCTTCCCTGGGGGGAGTAACAGATTACTTCTGGTCTGGTCAGCAGAATAGTAATGCACGAGACTCCAGCATCTAAACCTTTGTTGAGGGGAGACACTAAGGGGTACTTTGCACGTTGCGACATCGCTACTGCGATGTCGTCGGGGTCAAATTGAAAGTGACGCACAACTGGTGCCAGTAACGACGTCACAACGTGTAAAGCCTAGATGCACCAATAAATGATCGCAAAAGCGTAAATCGGTGATCTGTGTAGTGTCGGTCATTTTCCTAAATTCGCTGCAGTGACAGGTACGATGTTGTTCCTCGTTCCTGCGGCAGCACACATCGCTGTGTATGAATCTGCAGGAGCGAGGAACATCTCCATACCTGCTTCCACCGGCTATGCGGAAGGAAGGAGGTGGGCTGGATGTTTACGTCCCGCTCATCTCCGTCTCTCCGCTTCTATTGGCTGCCTGCCGCGTGACGTCGCTTTGACGCCGCACGACTCACCCCCTTAGGATGGAGGTGGGTCGCCGGCCAGGTTAGTCCGTGTGAAGCTGCCGTAGCGATAATGTTCACTACGGCAGCTATCACAAGATATCGCAGCTGTGACAGGGGCGGGTACTATCGCACTCGGCATCGCTATCATCGGCTAGCGATGTCGCAGCGTGCAAAGTACCCCTTAGGGTCTCACAAGGTCTGACTGATCTTTTCAGATTATAATATCATGTGTGCACAGATGGGAAGAAATAATAGACTTAAATCTGTTATGAGCTTCCTTCCATGACGGACTATCAAAAGAATTCTGCTTGTTTATTGTTCACAAAACTTTTATAGTTCTAAATAAGAAAAGGGTGTAGACAAAATATAGTACAATCAAATATCGCAGGTCGGGCTCGGGGCGTGTAGCAACTTGCATCTTCTCTACTGGATTGGTTGTTGCAAGCTTTGGGTGTTTTCAATCTTTTTATCACCTTAGGCATTGTCCACGATGCAGGTGCCATCTTTGAGTTACATGTGCTGGCATTTTGTATTAAGGAAAATCACTGAATATATTTATATATGTGTTAGTAGAAAACAAAAGCATTCATAAATATATATGTTACCTTTCTGGTTCTTATGTTTCTGTCTTACTTCTCTTGCTTTTCTCCTTTACTCTTACTTTTCTCTCTTACTTTTTATTACTGTGAGTTTGCAGTATTTCTGAGTTACGGTTTTCTGCTGTCTGTCTTAAGGCCCCGTCACACGCAATGACTTATCTAATGATATATCGCCGGGTCACGGATTCCGTGACGCACATCTGGCAATGTTAGCGACGTCGTTGCGTGTGACACCAACGAATGACCGTTAATGATCAAAAATACTCACCTTATCATTGATTGTTGACACGTCGTTCACTTTCAAAATATCGTTGATTCTTGAGGACGCAGGTTGTTCGTCGTTCCCGAGGCAGCACACATCGCTATGTGTGACACCGCGGAAATGGTGAACTGCAGCTTACCTGCGGCCGCCGGCAATGAGGAATGAAGGAGGTGGGCGGGCTGTTATGGCCGCTCAGCTCTGTCTTTGTGCTTCTATTGGGTGGCCGCTTAGTGACGCCGCTGTGACGCCGCACGAACTGCCCCCTTAGAAAGGAGGCGGTTCTCCAGCAACAGCGACTCGCTAAGGAGGTAAGTCCGTGTGACGGCTCCAAACGATTTTGTGCACCACGGGCAACGATTTGCCCGTGACGCACAAACGACGGGGGCAGGTATGCTCGCTAATGATATCGTTAATGACATCGCTGCATTTAACGGGGCCTTTAATCTGTGTTTCCATCACACTCCTGCACCATCCTTCCCTGGGGGGAGTAACAGATTAGAGCTGGTCAGCAGAATAGTAAAGCACGAGACTCCAGAATCTAAACCTTCAGGGGTAACCCTGATGTCAGGAATAGTCTAGGGTTCCCTAGGTCCTATTTCTATTCACAATGTAGTGTTTACTTGTTTCTTTGTCGGTTTATGCACTGTAAATCCATCACTTGTAAAAACAGACATTTTATACAACTATTTGAATTTAATTAGTATCATATTTAAAAAACAAAAAGTCAGAACACACAAAATATCATTTATGACAGCTAATTTTTATTGCAAGAATATTTTACAATTTTAAATTCCAGAATTTTAAATTCCTAAGAAACGGGCAGCACCCCTTTTCCCCAGTCCAGGAACGGGCCCAGGTTTTGCTTCACGGGACGGGTACAGAGTTCCACACCCGGTTGTCTCTCAGGGGCCCCACGTCCAGGGGACCCCCGGACCTGCAGGATCGCCACCGGTTACATTGGTGACGGGGCCTCGGCCATCACTTTCCCGCAGGCCCATCCTCCAATCCGCCTCTCCGGAGGTTGTTAAATAGGGTAGCCCGGTCCAGGAATTATTTACAAACCCAAAAGTTTTAGGGTGGCCTGCAAGTTCTCAGCCATGTTCATTTTAAAATGGGCAAATCAACAAAGTTCCAACGGGGACGGGCAGTATGGTCCCAACGGGGACTTTTCAACTTGGTAGCCAGGATCCGCTACCTCTAATCTGTATCTTCGTACTCCTGTTCCACCGTGACTTCAGAGCTGTACGGTGGGGGAGGGGACTGGGGCCGCCTGGGAACACTGCGGCTCTCCTTCCTCTTCACGTCAAGGGCGAACCAGCCCCTCTCCCCGCAATGTCGGGTGTACGTGACCAGCTCACCAGGTACTAGGTCATGGTCCGGATGACCCATTGGAAGGTGGGGGTAGACATCCCTCCTGGAGACAAAGATCTCGGCCTCCGGGCCAGAATCGAAAATGAACCCCCATCCATGGCGAGGGTCAAACTGGCATACTTGGCCTTCTCGGGTCGGGCCTCACACCCGATAGGTGGCACTGCGGAGGTTCTCCTACTCCTTAATGGTCCTTGCCAGCACCTCTGCCTTCTGCCTCTCACGGGCCGCAATCTCCCGGCCCAGCTGGTTCTGCTGCTGCTCCCAGTACGGAGCATCTGCCTGCTCCCTCTGCGCAGGGGTTGGGCCCAGCCGGAGTTCCCCCGTGCCGGTTACGACCGGCACCTTCTGTGCTGGGGAACCCAGCTGTGTCGTGGCCTGCTGTGCTGCCTTTCAGCGACAACCCCGCGACGCCTCAGCTGAGGCCTGAGATCTGGGAATGGCCAGTGCTACCTGCTGGGCCTCCTTCTAGCTGGGATCCACCTTTATCTTGGCCGGGCGGACCGCCGAGGCCTTGGGCAGCTTGGGCGCGATCACTTCCGGGACCGGCGGGACCACATCGGGAGCGGGCATCTTCCAGGAATTAAGCTTCCAGGGAAGCGGGATTGGTGCAGGCCACACAAGCGGCTGTCCGTGGGCTGCCTCCCCAGGTGGGTCCTCACAGGCGGATGGGACAGACTCCGCTGCCGGTGTCGGGGGCAACGGACCGAGCCGGGAAGCAGCAGCAAGCGGCACGGGTGGTGAGTGAAGCAACATGGAGAGCAGGGGCAGACCAGGTCCCTCAGCCGCAGCGGCTGGTCCATCAGGGACATAGGGGCGTGGGTCGCTTACCCGCTCTCCAATATTTGCTTTCACTTCTCGCAGCCACACGGCCGCAGTTATCTCCTCCATCTCGGCCATACATCATTCCATCAGGAACCGCACCTGGACTTGCAAGCGGCAACACATCAGGGTCGTCCGGGCTTCCCCCCATGCCGCTGTTCCAGGCGCGGGCTCCCGGAATTCTGGCTTGCCGGACGGGGCGGACATAGTGCTCTGTCGGGGTCCAGGAACCAGACGGGTGGCAGAGTCCTGGCATCCCTGCCCTTTATCCCTTTGGTCACATGGGACAGGGTCCTCCCCCCCACACCCCCTGGTCTTTTCGGGGCACTCTGCTTTCTTTCTGCACCGCTCTGTTCTTGAGGGCGGGGCTTAACTTTCGCGCCCTTTTCCTTGGAGAAGACAGCTTGGGCGGGAAACTTCGCGCCACTGGATAGTGACAAGATGGTGGATTCTGCAATTTTTCAACGGGACTCCGCTGACGATAACTTCAAGGCGCACTTCCACAGGTAAGTGGATGGGTTCAATCCTGTTCGTGACGCCAGAAGAGTCGATGTGTACTGCCCTGCGCTCGGCTGCAGCCGAGCAGCCGAGCCGCTCGAGTCCGGGCTCGTTTGGGTGGGTGGCTCAAGCGCCTCTGGACCTGGGGGTCACGTCGCTCTGAAAAGGGGTGCTTGCGCTTTTGGATGGGGGGGTAGGTAGGTGCACGGCTGGAGCCGCGTTTGAGTTTGTGATGCCACCCATGGGTTATGGTCAATGGATGGACACCACCGCTGCCGTGGACTAGGCTCCCGGGGATGGTGTTGCGCACCTTGGTGTTGACCCCTCCGTGGGTATGGGGTGATGGTCCCAGGAGCCCGAGGGAGGTGCTGAGGCAGGGGGGTGGATGGATGCATGCTGGCATGTCGGTGTGGTGCGGCATGGTGCGCGGCCCGGTGCGCGGCCCAAGGGCACTGTTGTACTCACTATTACAGACACACTGGAGTCTCTGGTAAAACAAACAAGATGGTGGACGGTGCTCGCAGCTGGCTGTGTTTTTCCTCTTTTTCAGGTTGGTGGTTTCCGTCTTTCTCCTGCACCTCACTTTTGGTAGAAATGATGACTCCTATGCCTGAGCAATGGTAGTCCGCTCCCCAGCTTTGTGTGTGCCGGTAGAGCCCGTTTGCCCGCAGACGCTGGCCCATGGGATCTCGATGCCTGGGCGGTGGCTTTCTATCCCTATCGTTGGGCTGTTGTCTTCAGTCGGGTCTTGGGTAGGAAAGGACCTAAAGTCCAGACCCCAATCAGTGAATTCGACTCGGTCCAGTGGGTTCTGGGCCTCGCACTGGGTCTGAGTACCCCTCCTGGTGCTCCGGTTTCCAATCGGTTCCCCAGTTCGGTACCGGCGGGCCACTACCCGGTCCCGGTCCCTTACGGTTCCACCGGCTGTAATCCCAGCTCCTGCAGGCGGCCACCAATGTTTGCCTCCTTGCCACGGTACCAGGGCTACGACCCCGGCCCTGGTCATTGTTGTCGCTGCGGACCTGAGCCTCAGGCCTGCTGCACTTGAACTTGACTCCACTCCACTTTCAAGACTCTGACTAACTGTTTCCTGTCTCAGGCTTTCTGGACTTCTAGGTGGGTGTGGCCAACCGCCTGGCTCTGCCCCCCTGGTGTGACCATTGAACACTGAGAGAGGTGACAAGGGTTTTGTAGGTTGGCTGCTGTCACCTTATTATGGGGCGGGTGTTTGTGTAAGGGCCTACCTGTGACTACCTGGCTAGTCCAGGGCGTCACACAAGCATTCGGCCCACCTAGTTGGGTGCTTGGATGACATGTGCCCCAGCATGCTGGTGATGGTCAAGCTCCTACAGAGCTTGGTAAAGCTCAGGTTGCAACTGACCATTTTCTTATCATCTGCACTCTCTGCAAAAAAGGGCCACATGATGCTTGGCCTCGGATTTCACTGTGTGTGGATTATCTGGGGAACAGTTGCCCACATTGTCCCTCTGGCCAACCCACAGCTTCTTGCTGCCTGTTGCAGAAGTGTGCTGCCCTTCCCTTCTTTACTGCTGCACTTACTCTGCATGTCACCTTCCCAGGTTGTATCAGTAACTTCGTCATCCACCATCTATCTTCCACTTCTGCACTCTGGTCCTCCTCCTGACATATAGTCTTAATATGATTTGTTGGCAACTGTGTCACATTATCATCTTGAGACAGTAAATGCTGTACCTCATATTGGCTTCTTCTGAAAGTGGCTGCTCAAATATTTGGGCATCACCACCCATGATCTTATGTGCCTCTTGAAACATGCATGGTGAAAAGCCAGAAGAAGCCTTAAAGGGAAAGGTAAAGAGTTCTTTGGAGTGTTCAGGAGTTTGGTGACTTGTCTCCTGGGATTTGCCATTGTAGGAGGAAAGAGAATCAGTGTGAGGATTATGTGGTCTTGACCCTTGGTTAGTCAGCCTGGACCGTGTGAATTACAGGGGGGGTAATGGGAAACAGACTGGAGTATTATCTGCCATCCAACCCATAACCTGCTCACACTGTTCTGGCTTCAACAGTGGTGTCCCTTGCCCACCTGCAAAGTAGGATAGGAATTTGTAGTAAAAAAGTCAATAAATCTGCCTCCAGCCTTGTTTCGTTCCCCAAGTCCAAAATTTCCAACAAAAGTTCCATTTTTGCCATAACTTACTTTGGCATTCAAGTCTCCCATGCTAATGAGTGCTTCTTATAGTCATATTGAGATGACTTTATTACTGACTGCATTGTACTTCAGGACCGTTTCAGGCAATTTTCGGTTGAGAATATAGGCAACAACATGTCTGCCATAATTGTAGACCCAATTTTCATTCAACTGGAAATGTCTGGATTGAGTCCATCTTAGTTTGCTAATTTCAATTAAGTTGAGTCCTGTTCTTTTCTTTTTGAATTTGACTATGACAAGTTGCCTTAGTTCATGGTTCGTACAATCCAAGTTCCAAACTTTATGATAATGACAAAGTGGGCCATGGCAAACGTAGAACCATTTTTGTAAACTTTGAATTGGTGAATGAAATGAGGCTCGAGGAAGATTCATTGACTTTTGTACGACAGATCAACTGTCCATCATGAACACCTTCTTTCAAAATCACAAATGGGGACGCTACACATAAACATCATTGAATGGGGCCTATGCAAATTAAGTTGACTACATCTGTGTCCACCAAGGATGGAGGTTGATCATAACCCCAAAAGCAAGGCCAGGAGCTAACTGTGGAAGTGATCATGAATAGGGATGATCGAATACCTCAAATATTTGGCTTCACGAATATCCGACGAATGGGTCTCCGCTATGCAAATATTCGATGCGCAATGTAAGTCTATGGGAAGCCCGAATTGTTCTGAATAGTTGTTATTCGGGTTTCTCATAGCCTTACAATGCGCATCAAATATTCGCGAATAGTCGAATAGCGGTAACCTATTCGGCAAATATACGCAAAGCCGAATATTTGATGTATTCGATCATCCATAATCATAAACCTTTGTCAAGTTGTGCAAACAGACTAGACAACGAGTAATTTCCAACTTCGATTTGACCAACATACCTGAAGCTTTTTGGAACGATCTGCACAACCCATTTATATGACTCAAAATGGATGAAGGAAAGTTTGAGGATTTATGGACACATATAAATGTAAATCCAATGAATTGAGTTCAAATTAATGTTATTCCCGTCATAAAATATATCAATGGTGTGATGAATCTAATGCAATATTTAAATACATAAGAAATTATCTGCTATAATATTTAAGAATTACATTTACATTCTATAATCAGATCATTTTAAAGTAGTTTTTAAAATAGTAACAGTTTTAAGTGAATCATTTAATAAACTTTTTAATTTCAATGCAAAATTTCATTTTTAATCATTTAGTTCAAAGTTGCTTGTTTCCTCGTCTTCTTTCTCACTCAACTTTAGGTGCATAATTGCAGATAAAAAATTCTTCTCGAAGAACTTCGACTCCAATCATTTGATTTACGTCTAATCGGCATGCCAACGGAGACATGCATCCTTTGCCTGAGATATTGCCAATAACTCCATCTGTTAAGAAAAAAAAAATATATTGATATTCAGCTACTTTCAGGAATCAAAATCAAATGAAGCTTGATATCTTTTGAGATTCAAATTAGCCAAGTTTGGCAGCATTTTCCCAAAAAATAAATTTGTTGAAAATAAGTTTGCCACCAATTGCAGATACTCCGATAGCCCTGAAAAGATGTGCATGACATTCTTGTTCTTCTTGTACTGAAGGGGTTAAAGTTCATTGCTATCCTGCACCAACATAGTCTGAAAATGGGTATACAGACAAACGAAGCTTGAGAAAACAATATTAATTTAAAATATTTATTTTTATTCAAAATTGATATATTAAAATAAATAGGTAAAAGTTCCACTATATGATACACCAGGGACATGGGATAAATAGCAGCCAAGTAATACAGTAATCATATAAACTGGGATATTATTGCAAAGTGCAATTCATCATATGGTGTATTTATTTGGGAATCATATAAACAATAATGGTACCTACTTGTAATAGCTGGCAGCTTGATCCACGCCCCTCTACCCCGACGAATGTTTTGCCCTTTTTCTTTGGGTTCATATCAGGGTAGGGGACAGTGGTGTGCATTTAAATGCATCAATAACTCATGAAATGAACACAATGTGTCATTATAATCCATGCATATATAATTAAATGATAATAAATAAAGTGTTCCATGCTATCTAACAATGACACTAGTTTATAATACGTGACAAGAGGGTACAATCATTATGTCTAATAGTGCTCCTGATTTGTAGCCACATATTCTCGGTTACCAAGAACCATACTAGTATGGGAATCACATAAACAATAATGATACATATTTGTAATAGCTGGCAGCTTGATTCACGTCCTTCTACCCCGACGTACGTTTCCACCTTCTTCTTCAGTGAGCGTGTCAAGGTAAGGGGCAGCGGTCATTTTATAGTGTGCTAATTTCAGGCTGCCAATAGGGGGAGCTGGAGCCCTGCAGGACAGAAGCTAGACAGTGCCAAGTCAGTGAGAAGGTGAACATGCCATGTGTACTTGGTGCAGTAATTCTCTGCACACGCTATGAAGCAGATGCCTCGTGGCATGCTGGGGAAGGTTGGGCAGGCCAGGTCATACACTGAGTGGGGAGAATGAAGACTGAAGGAACGAGCAGCAGCGAGGTCGGAGTCAGGCCGAGGTCAATACCAGAGGAACAACTGGGAAGGGGAGGTAGGAAGGGGATAAACAACCAGAGATAGAGGGAGTAACATACGTGGGGACAAGGAACAGACAGAGGGTGAGGGCTCAGGAGGAATGGGTCAGGATGAACACTTACAGGGACCAGCAATCACAGGCAGAGCAGTGCTAAGCTTATAGCCGGCACTGAGTCCCCGAGTATGACACTATTTAAAGCATCCTCGATCTGGAAGGGATCCTCGGGATAAAGGCTCCGCCCCCTAGCCATGTGGTCGGGGAGTTGAAACCTTGACAGCTAACCTGTGAATAAAACTGTACTCATCGATATTGAATTGCGCCTGATTTGAGTCACGGAACCGCTGATTGTAAAAGTGACTTCCGCTCACTGGTGGTGGAGCGCACGTTGCGTCCCATTAGTCACGTGACAACGGAAGCCATTGAACGCTACAATATACCACTGAATGGAAGTTGCAGATCCGCGATCTTGAACCTGCGCACTACCATAGTGAAGCCATTACCGTACTAACTACAGTTGATTAAGATGTAACTGTTCAGTCAGGGAGGATAAATCCAAATAATGCATATAATGAGGACATACATGTAACTAATTTTAAATGTATTTTAAAAACAATGATTTAAATATACATTAATATGCAATTAAAATAAATGTGACGACTCAAGCGAGCAGCATGGTATGAGTGATGCTAAGCCCTGTGCGAGCCGCATGCAGTGTTTGATCGGCTAATATTTGGGTTTAAATCAGTGTGATCAGATGTAGTGTGCAAAAAAAAAAAATTAAAAAACCCCCCAACCCTTCCTCGGAAGTGTTCTGCTAATGGCATAAGCAAAACACTTCCGAAGGAGGATGGGAGGGTTTTTTTGTGTGTGTGTTCACACTACATTTGATAATGCTGATTTTAACCCAAATTTGAGCCAATCAAACATGTCTTTTCCTACCCTATAAACAATTGTCATTCAAAACAAAAGTGAAAAAATAAAAAATGGCCTCAAGAAAACGATTGTGATTATTCAATTTAACATAAACATTCAATTAACCATGATTGATTTTAATGTTTCTCTGCATAGAATGTTGGTGAAGATTTATGAAGCAAAGGATTAAAAAAACTATCTTTAGTAAGCAATCACAAAAGCGTTTTAATTTTTTTTTTTTGTTGACCTTGAAAAATTAAAGCTGTGTTGTAATTGATTGCAATGGACAACACATGAATAAATATAGTTTTCCAATTACCATATATACTCAAGTATAAGGTGAACTAAATATGAGCCAAGACATCTAATTTTAACACAAAAAACTGTGAAAACTCATTGACTTGAGCAGAAACCTAGGGTGGAAAATGCAGCAACTACTGGAAAATTTCAAAAATAAAAATAGATACCAATTAAATGTAATGTCTCTTTTTCTCTTGTAGTAATGTGCCCCATCCTTGTCTTCGGTAGTAATGTGCCCATCCTTATGCCCGATAGTAATATGCCTTATTCTTGTCTCTTGTAGTAATGTGCCCATCTTTGTTCCCCATCCTTGTGCACTGTGGTAATGTGCCCCATCCTTGTCCCCTGTAGTAATGTGCCCATTTTTGTGCCCTGTAGTAATGTGCCCATCCTTTAGTAATGTTCTCATACTGGTCCCCTTCTTGTCCCCTATTATGCCATTGTTCCCATACAGACAAAAAATTCTTCTCACCTGTCCTCCGTTCCCTTGTTGTCCTCTTACCTACCCCATCCTTATCTTCTGTAGCAATGCGCCCTTCCTTGTCTCTTGTAGTAATGTGCCCATCTTTGTACCCAACCTTGTGCCCGGTAGTAATGTTCCCCATCCTTTTGCGCAGTAGTAATGTGCTCATTCTTGTGCCCTGTAGTAATGTACCCATCCTTTAGAAATGTCCTCATACTGGTCCCCTTCTTGTCCCCTATTATGCTGTTGTTCACATACACATAAAAAATTCTTCTCACCTGTCCTCCGTTCCCTCGGTGTCCTCTTACCTGCTTCTTATTGACTGCAGACACATAGACCCCTCGATGATCTCGGTCAGTGCAGGGGGCCACTGCTGCCATCAATGCTTTATTTACTTTATTTGAATAATTTGCGGCGGCATGAGTATAAGTCGCGGGGGGCTTTTTGAGAATAAAAACATGCTGAAAAAGTTGGCTTATACAAGAGTATATACAGTAGATAGTTTTCATTAATCAAGCTTGATTTGTATTTGTGGAAATCTCTGTGCATTGAATTTGTTTTCTCTGGGGACTACAATGAATCACTGAGCTCCGCAACGTAACTTTTGTGAATTTTTTTTGCCATGTCCTCTGAATAATATTGAGTTGATTTCCATAAGACAAACTTACCTGGCCTCATGACTGTTGCAGCAAATGTAGCACATTTGTCATCCTGTGATATGCACTGAATCTCATTATTCACTTTGCATTCTTCTAAAGTGTTGGACTCATCGCAGCTTGGGCAAGAAGAACCTTTAGGTTCACCATATTCTGGCACTAGATAAAGATTACAAACAAATAATAGCTTGAGTTTAAAGGAAATATGTCAGCAATGTTTTACATATGGAAGTGGTGGTATGGGACTTTTTAGCCAATAAAAATGATACCTTTATTGTGGAGATCCCGTGCGCCAGTCATGAGAAATCTAACGTAGACACCAGAGGTAGATCAAAATACAAGAATCGCCGGCACTTCCTAAACTGAAGGTCTGAACTGGTGCAAACTGAACAAAACATACATTATCCAAATTAACAGTTGCACTCAAGTAAAGGGGAGAGAAAAAATAGTTGAAGGAGGTAAATAGTGAATATTGAAATCAGAATATGCATTACTGCCCAGAAAACATGGGCATGTTTTTTTTTAGAAAAAAAAAAAAATTGGCCAAATTTACTTGAGCCCAGTTACCACGCCAAGGTATACTGGGTCCTAATCTAAATTTCTGCCTCTTTTTGTGTCAATCCTGACATCTTATATGGTCTAGAAATGAGCTAGGTTCTTTTCTAGCTCATTTAAGATGTCAGAATTGACTCAAAAAGAGGCAGAAATTTAGATTAGGACCCAGTTGAGAGTTATACCTTGGCATGGTAACTGGGCACAAGTAAATTTGGCCAATTTTATTAGCAAAATAACTCATTTTTTCTAAAAAAAAATTCATGTTTTCTGGGCAGTAATACATATTCTTATTTCAATATTCACTATTTACATCCCTCAACTAATCCCCCCCTTTACTTGAGTGCAACTGTTAATTTGGATACCAGAAGTAAATCAATCTGGAAGCGCAATGAGGATGTGTCAATGCACTTAGAAGAAAAGGTTTGAGTGGTTGACACCACCCTAGCTATTCCATCTCTGTAAACTGTTTTACATTAGGGTAATGGGTAAGCCGCAAAGAGCTGATTGATGATTTCATTGGATATGAGTCCCACATTGATCTGCTACTGATGATGATTAGAAATGAGCGAACCCAAAGGTTGGTGTTCATTGTTCGTACAAAAAAGAGACTTTATAAAAAAATATAGTTTGCATTTGGAGTTTGGGTGCTTTACAAATGGGGACCACTTGAGTGTACATCGGTGTGCTCAGGTATACTCGGTGCTCAGCCCAGTACGAGCAGTGTTTGAATGGTATGATCAGATGTAGTCTGCAGCCCAAAAAATGTAAAAACCATGCCCTCCTTCCACCTGGAAATGTTCTGATTATGGCAGGCTGCATATGGGTGGAGATCTGAAATGCCCAATTAGTGAATTCCATTGTGGTTCAGTTCAAGTTTAGGACCCAGCCCAAACTAAAGTTAAAAGTCCGGCTGCATCAGCTGAACCAGACTTCCACATGTCCGATCTTCTCTAATGACAATCAAGATCAGCACTCTAGACAAACCCTTCAAGAACCAAAGGTATCCATAGACTTTAGACTTAGGTTGGCTGAACTTGTCAATGTTTGCCGGGGCACATCCACATTCATGGATATGGTATGTAGAGCTGAGTGAACATCGGGAAGTTTGGTTTGGAGGGTACAGTCAAACCTTTTAAAAAGTTTGGTTTGTGACCCCGACTTGATCCAAACCTCAATGGAACTCTGTAATTAGGTAGTTTGGGGCTCCATCCACATGCAGCCAGCCATAAGCAGATCACTTCCATAATTTTCTACTTCGTGTGTGCACACTACATCTGATCACACTGATGTTACGCAATTTGTGAGCCATTCAAACTCTGCAAGCGCTCGCACACGGCTGAGCATCACTCATGCCCAAACACAACGCGACTCACTTGAGTGGTTTGCACTCGTAACTCACTCAAACTTTAAACCCAAACTTTGGGTTTTTTGGAAGTCAGTTTCCGAACCCGAACTCCGAACATCGAACCTCAGGTTCGCTCATCTCTAATGATATGTTCACATGAAAGTTTTTGGGCATATGAGTAGGGTTAAAATTTCTGGTATATTGAATTTCATCTTGTCAGATCCTTTCATGATGAGATAACTTGCTGGTAAAATTGTTTGGCTCCTTTTTCTTTGTTGACAAATACACATTCAATGATCAAAGAACCCATTCACCAACCGATCAAAAATGAGAGGTCACTTTAACACATTTGCATATTAAACGTACTTACTGTCAAAGAACTTGTAATTACAGTAATCTGTATCACAGCATTTCGTGCTAATCTGAAAGTAGAAGCTATCATTTGTTTGTGCATAAGCAGTCACATCACAACGTCCATTATAAGTGCAATTTTTGTATATTGAGTGATAAGTTCCATCTGCAAACATGATTTCATAAGTAAAAATGTAATTCATGTTCATAAATAAAAATAAACATTATATGACATATGAATAACATTAAGGCGTAATAAAGTACAAACAAACATTTGTTAAAGGAGCTGGACGAAGCACTGAGGTTGCGAAACGCGCGTCGAGTATATGCGGAAACCACTCCTTATCCCTGTTTGGACCTGGCTCATTGGTATTTCACTTTCTTTTGTGATTTCTTTATCTTACTTGTGATTGATGACTTTCCAATACGTCTGTGATATTTAATTTTCACTTGTGAGTATTTAATTACCTATATACACAGTTTTTTGTGGTTTTGGGATGTTATGTATCCTTTTAAATTTATTTAAATTAAATTGGATACTCACACACTTGTGTCATGTTGGGTTCCATTTATTTATTTTATTAGGATATTGCCGGATTTCCCCAATTCATACCATCTGTCTCTTGAGTTATTCCGTTTTTTTTATATATTTTAATTTATTTAATAAAGGATATTTGTATAATTATTTTTATTTTGGCTTGTATATTTGTTCTTTGGTGTTCATATAAATTTGTAACAAAAAAAATTCAAAAAGGTTAGAAATGAAAACTTACTATATTTATATTCCTCAGAAATTGTCAGACATCGATATCCCTCTGGACATTCTATTTCTTCTTGCTTACACACATCTGAGTTCCTTTCATGACAATGGAAGCATTTAATAGCAGCAGCTAGGATTAAAAGAACATGTAATGTCATCTACCAGATGAAAAGAGAAAATAAAAAGGAAATATATTTGGAAAATAAAAAATTCACAATAGAAGTTGAAAATTTATTTTTGAACTATTGAATAACAGTGAGTCAAAAATGTGGTACTGCCATGGGTACTTACACACCTCCCAAAAATAATTTAAAATAATGTTTACCAAAAAACATAAAAAATACAGTCAAAAGCTTTAAATGACATCAATAACTTAAAAAATGTTGGTATTTGTAAAAAAAATTCTTGAAATCTAATAAGGACTAAAAAGTAAATACCGCCAGTCATCATTGGGACTTCATGATTTCTTGTGTATTAAATATATAATTCTTTGCTAGGTACGAAACTACCTAGTATTTGAAGTTTTATATAAAAACAACTGGAATATTATTTTCTTGCTTTATTACTTTATAGTTAACCTGCTGTGTGATCAAATACATTGCATCTAAGTCAATCAAACATTTTTATCAAAAGCAACGATTACAAATGAAACGCTCTGAAAAGACTTACCAATACAAAGTGAGAAGAAAAGAAGAAGGATGTTGATTTGATTTGTCTTAATATTTTAACTTATTCCGTACTTCTGAGACTTCTCGTTACAGGATTCTTGAACCAGAGAACAGTGATAGATTGTTTTTATACTCTCAGTGGTTGGGAAGAATGTGATAGAACTATTGAATAACAGTGAGTCAAAAATGTGGTTCTGCCATGGGTACCTACACACCTCCCAAAAATAATTTAACCTCATGTGTACCAGAAAACATAAAAAAATCAAAAGCTTTAAATTACATCAATAACTTACCAATGAAAAGAAAATGTTGGTATTTGTAAAAAAAAAATCTTGAAATCTAATAAGGACTAAAAAGTAAAGACCGCCATCATCGGGACATCGTGATTTCTTGTGTATTAAATATATAATTCTTTGCTAGGTATGAAACTACCTAGTATTTCTAATGGCAGGGAGCTGAAGTTTTGTATAAAAACTGGATTATTTTTTTTTCTTCCTTTAATACTTTATATTTACCCTGCTGTGTGATCAAATACATTGTATCCAGGTCAATCAAACATTTTTATCAAAAGCAAGGATCGCAAATTAAACTCTCTGAACAGACTTACCAATATGAAGTGAGAAGAAAAGAAGAAGGATGTTGATTACAACAGGTTCCATTTTTTGTTTCGTCTTAGTATTTTAACTTATTCTATACTTCTGAGACTTCTCGTTACAGGAGACTTGAGCCAGAGAAGTGATTGATTTTTTTTTATACTCTCAGTGGTTGGCAAGAATGTGATAGAACATTGATGATGGAACATTGAGTTTCAGGGTGTCATCTGTTGACCCATCAGACTTCAGCTCCTGGCATTTTTTATATATTAGTATTTAATTTGTGCTTGGAGTTAGTACACAATGAAGTTGTCTAGACTTTTAATGCCAAATAAATTTTCCCTTAATTGGTCCACCTTGAAGGCTAAGTGATCATAGTAATGTAGACTAAAAGCAGACAATGCGCTTACTTTACAATTACACAAATTTTATTAATTTTTTTATAAATCCTGTTAATTTATAAAATGTATATTTTATTCGGATTTTTTAATTTCTTTGGATGCATAAAAAAGAACAATGAGCTATGTAGAAATCTGCAGAGTTTTGGGGTGCCAGTTAATCAAAATTAGCAAGAGCTACTGGATCTTTAAAAGGAGATTTATTACAAATAGGGAATGTACAATGACATACATATTGGAAACCTAACTAAAGGCCCAGTGACGCTAAACAACTTACCAGCGATCCCAACAACGATAGGGATCGCTGGTAAGTTGCTAGGAGGTTGCTGGTGAGATGTCACACTGCGACGCTCCAGCGATCCCACCAGCAACCTGACCTGGCAGGGATCGCTGGAGCGTGGCTACACGAGTTGCTGGTGAGCTCACCAGCAACCAGTGACCAGCCCCCAGCGCCGCGTGGAAGATGCTGCGCTTGGTAACAAAGGTAAATATCGGGTAACCAACCCGATATTTACCTTGGTTACCAGCACACGCAGCTACACGTGCAGAGAGCAGGGAGCAGCGCACACTGAGCGCTGGCTCCCTGCTCTCCTAGTTACAGCACACATCGGGTTAATTACCCGATGTGTGCTGCAGCTACATGTGCACAGAGCAGGGAGCAGTGCACACCGGTTAGCGCTGGCTCCCTGCTCTCCTAGCTACAGCACACATCGGGTTAATTACCCGATGTGTGCTGCAGCTACATGTGCACAGAGCAGGGAGCAGCGCACACCGCTTAGCGCTGGCTCCCTGCTCTCCTAGCTACAGCACACATCGGGTTAATTACCCGATGTGTGCTGCAGCTACATGTGCACAGAGCAGGGAGCAGCGCACACCGCTTAGCGCTGGCTCCCTGCTCTCCTAGCTACAGCACACATCGGGTTAATTACCCGATGTGTGCTGCAGCTACATGTGCACAGAGCAGGGAGCAGCACACACCGCTTAGCGCTGGCTCCCTGCTCTCCTAGCTACAGCACATATCGGGTTAATTAACCCGATGTGTCCTGCAGCTACATGTGCACAGAGCAGGAGCCGGCACTGACAGCGAGAGCGGCGGAGGCTGGTAACGAAGGTAAATATTGGGTAACCAAGGACAGGGCTTCTTGGTTACCCGATGTTTACTGTGGTTACCAGCCTCCGCAGAAGCCGGCTCCTGCTGCCTGCACATTTAGTTGTTGCTGTCTCGCTGTCACACACAGCGATCTGTGCTTCACAGCGGGACAGCAACAACTAAAAAATGGCCCAGGACATTCAGCAACAACCAACGACCTCACAGCAGGGGCCAGGTTGTTCCTGGATGTCACACACAGCAACATCGCTAGCAACGTCACAAAAGTTGTTCGTTAGCAGCGATGTTGCTAGCGATGTTGCTTAGTGTGACGGGGCCTTAAGGGAAAGGGTACAATGAAAGGGGAAAGGTAATGGGAGAGGGTGGTGGAAGATGGAGAGTGGATAGACTGACTAGCTTGGTAGGCTTCCTTTATATCAGACACACAATCATACATGGCCCGTACAGTGCCCACTCCTGTAACACCTCCACATATTAGTAACATCCAATCAGATCACAGTCCTTTGAGTTGTCCAGGAACGTGCATATGGCTGCTGATGTCAACGCTCTCCTGAAGGTGGCTTTCTGAGGTCAATTTGTTTAAGGAATAAGATGAGTCTTGACAAACCTGTGGATCCTGTGGATAGTGTCTTGGTATATACCAAAGGTCTTTCATATCACAAAGCCTGAGGACAGGTTTACACTCCATTCAGGTTGGAGACTTGATGTCCATATCCAGAACAATGGCTTGTATTCCACTTGAACAAGGGATTGTTTACCAATGTACATTTTAATAGGCCATAAACAGGACATTCAATTCGTGAACACCACAGGAGTTGTGTATCTTCCAAGAGGCTAAGGGGTGCTTCACACACAGCGAGATCGCGGCCGAGATCGCTGCTGAGTCACGCTTTTTGTGACGCAACAGTGCCCTCATTAGCGATCTCGCTGTGTGTGACACTGAGCAGCGATCTGACCCCTGCTGCGAGATCGCTGCTCGTTACACACAGCCCTGGTTCATTTTCTTCAAAGGCGCTCTCCCGCTGTGACACACAGATCGCTGTGTGTGACAGCGAGAGAGCAATGAAATGAAGCGAGCAGGGAGCAGGAGCCGGCATCTGGCAGCTGCGGTAAGCTGTAACCAGGGTAAACATTGGGTAACCAAGGTGGTTACCCGATATTTACCTTAGTTACCAGCTTCCGCAGCTCTCACGCTGCCTGTGCTGCCGGCTCCGGCTCTCTGCACATGTAGCTGCATTACACATCGGGTTAATTAACCCGATGTGTACTGTAGCTAGGAGAGCAAAGCTAAGCGGTGTGCGCTGGTAACTAATGTAAACATCGGGTAACCATACCCGATGTTTACCTTAGTTACCAGTGTCCGCAGCTTCCAGACGCCGGCTCCGTGCAAGCGCAGCGTCACTTGCACGTCGCTGCTGGCTGGGGGCTGGTCACTGGTCGCTGGTGAGATCTGCCTGTTTGACAGCTCACCAGCGACCATGTAGCGATGCAGCAGCGATCCTGACCAGGTCAGATCGCTGGTCGGATCGCTGCTGCATCGCTAAAGTGTGAAGGTACCCTGTTCAATTCACATGAAGATGTGACCTTTATCATGATAGGACAAAGGTCAGATCATCACAGATAACACAATGGCCTTCTTGCCTCACAGGTTATGCAACTCCTCACTGTACATGGCCGAGTCCTTTGATGTAAAGTCCTGGTAATATTGGTACCTCATAAATACAACATGGAGTCCAGTGATTCCTTATATATTATCCATGTTGGCTTCCAACAAGCTACAAAATATAAGTAGAGATCTTCCATGGCATAACTGAAGCTGCCTCAATGTGTTCTGCAATTAACAGGCACAAGGCTGACAAAAAAGTCTAGATGGCTACCACGGCACCACTAAAAAACCCCCTCAAGTAATAGGAAAACAGAACAGACAAAATGATCAAGGCATGGGCACTGTTGATCAGACTTTAGGAGTCGTCAAGAAGGGACGAAAGAACTACATTTCATTGAAAGAAACCCAACATGTTTCAAAGTTGGTCTGTTTTTTTTCATCATGTGGTCTATATCATGTTCAAAATAACACAGTGTTATCCCGAAAATAAGGCATGGTCTTATATTATTTTATGCTCCAAAAGATGGGCTAGGGCTTATTTTCAGGGGGCGACTTAGATTTTCCCTTAACAATCCACACTTATTCTTGAATTAAAAAAAAAACAACAACATTTTTTTCAGAGATAACCATGTCATCATGTACCACCCCCACGTCAGCAGCCGAGCCGCTCGGATACGAAACCGCGGTGGCTCGATGGGTCTCTGGATCCGGGGGGTTCACGCGGACACTCGAATTAAAAAAAGAATGGAGGGGGGAAGTATGTACAGGGGGATTGAAAGTTTGTGACACCGCCCACGGTGCGTGATAAGATAGTGTACCACCGCTGCTGTTGGTGGTGGAGCCCGGTGGCGGTGGTGTGGCAGCAGGATGTTTAACCCCTCCATGGGTAGGGGGTTTGTGCCCCGGTGTCCGTTGGGGAGATGGTGATTGGGGTGCCGTTGGAGAGAGGAAAAGTGGCTTTTCAGTGTACTCACTCAGTCCAGGAATGACACCGACAGCTTGTAAACCAGAGTTCTGAGCACCACTGCAGCTTGGAGGGAGCACGCTGGGATCTGTGCCCTTGGTGTTGCTGTTAGCCAGTGGCCTTTTCCGTGGCACCTTTTCACTTATTGGACCCTTAAGCTTAAATCTTTTCGGGTCCCGCTCACCCGTATGGCTAACCGAGTGAGCTTGCTCTCAGGGTTCACGCGTAGGATTTCTTTGGGCTGTGTTTGGGAAAGTCCTATCCCATCGGTGCGCTAGTACCCTGATTTTGGAGCTGGTTGGGGATGAATCTTGAAGTCTTCACCCCCATCGGTTAAATTACCAGGATGCTTGAAGCTACTTCCAAGCCTAGGGTCCATGTACCACGTTGCGCCCTGGCCCCTGCCCATTGATTGATCAAGGCCACCGGCTGCTCTCCTCGGCAGACCATGCCCCTTGACGCAATCCCCTGCGACCAGGGTTCCAGCTCCTACCAGGCCCAGACCAACGTCTGCCTACTAGTAGACTCCAGGAGCCCAGCTCCTAACCTATGACCTCTACTCTTGGGAGTAACCACACAACTCCCGTGACCTCTCTCCTTGAGAGTCACTGCTCAACTCCTTTTCACTTTTTTACTTTCCCCTCCAACCCCCATGTGGGCGGTCCTATTCCCTTCAGGCCCCCCAATTGTATGTTTGATGGGTTCAGTGTCAAGTGTTTCTAGGATTTTTACTGGCTAAGCTGTTAACAACATCAAAGGACCTGGATCCATAACCAAGGAGGAGTGGATACTGTGCAGAAAAGCAGGTTGCACAATACCCTGTGATGACCTGATAGGCCAGGGCGTCACAATCACATTCTTGAACATCAATATTTTGTGATAATCCTATTACTGGTTAAGATGCACCCTTTCGTATTTTCGTATACGATCTGCTTTACTCATGGTGCAGAACCAGTCCTATAGTGGTGGATACAGACCATATTTACAAAGGTTTAGATTATCTGCTTAAATGTATTATCTCCATGTATGGCTCAGTTTAAACCCAAAAGAAAGCAGACACCCCCTAAAAGAATTGCACTTACGAGGCCCCAAACAATTAGAGTTGGCAAATGAATGGGCTCTCACATGCAAATCTGCGTCACTGTCAGGTCCCCCTACATTTTACAGTGATTGGCTCCCCCTGGAATCACTTATGTGGATAAATACTGGTACCCGTTTTGTTTGTGAGAGCTTCAGTGCCATGCAACTAGAATGACGAGGGACCTAAGAGCTACACTGATCTCTGTGTGAGAGCTTATTCAGCAATAGTCCTTGCCAACTGTGACTATTTTGGGTCTGGTTAGTGCAGTTTTTTTTGGGGAGGTGTCTGCTTACTTTTGGAGGTGTCTGCTTTCTTTGTTTAAGGGTCCTACTGTATCCTTTAACTTAAGTGATACTTTCTATAATACTGTATATAGGACAGTGTGTATATAATATAATATAATATTGTCTACAGACATTGTATGCCTGGAGTGGGGGACAACTTTCTCAGCTCTCCTGTATTGCTAAAAACTCTGATTGTGTCAGAACCACTGCACCCAGTAATCTAAGTGATACGTCCCTGGAATCAGGATCTCTTTGCCTACATCATGCTGCTCTTAGATGAGGTAGCAAAAACCCTCTGACAGACTCCCTTTAGAAAAAAAATCTTTAAAAACACATTTTAGATGAGTGAAAAATGAATTGATTTCATTTGAGATCTCTTTCCCCTTTTTATTTGTTCAATGTGTACAGGTGTCAAATAGTTTCTTTTATTTCGGAATATTTGTCCTTTGCAATTGCATTGTACAATGGTATTTCCCAGAATTTGATTAATAAGCAGGGACCTATTTTCTAGAAATGTGAAGGTTAAAGTAATTGAACATTTGTGATGATGCATGGGAATGACCCTCACACAAAACTCGTTGAAGTCAACTACCCTCTGGGTGCTAAAAGATGGTCCGACTACAATTTGTGTACACGGGGGCGGAAGACAGCTCCTCTGATGAATAGACTTTATCAGCCACGCTGGTGCTATTGGGAAGGTATTAATACACAGATATGGAGGGCATACCGCTGATCTGAGGATTCCAAGACACAGATCAGACATATTTTAGCTTAATCATAGGACATACAGATGAGCCACAAATTAATATCGGCCATGCAAAACATACTAATGTCTCTGGTTTAGTATCCACATTCTGCTAAAATTGGAATATGAAATATGATGGCAATATCTTGCACATGGGACACACCCAGGTGGAGATGTGAAGAAAGTTAAGTGTACCACCCCGCGCTTGGCTGCAGCCGAGCCGCTCGGATCCGGGCTCGTGGGTCGGTGGCTTGAGCATCTCCGGACCGGGGGTCACATCGCTCTGAAAGGGGCTGGCGTGTTGAGAGGGGTTTTTGGTTAGGTTAGAGTTCGTGACGCCACCCACGGGTTGTGGTGAATGTAGGCACCACCGCTGCCGGTTACTGGGCACCCCGGGAGAGATGTTGGGGGCAGCTTGAGATGTTAACACCTCCGTGGGCAGGGGATGGTGGCCCCGGGACTTGGTTGGTGTGATGCAGTGTTGGTGCGCGGCCCGCAGGCACAGTGGTACTCACTCGGACAAACACACAGGAGTCTCTGGTAAACCAAACGGAGGATGGTCGATGCCCGCAGCTGGTCACTTCGGTCCCCAAAACAGTTGATGGTGTCCATCTTCTCCTGCACCTGTTTTGTAGAATTGGACAACCGCGCTTCAGCGACAGGAGTCCCGCTCCCCGGCGTGTACCTCGCAGGCGCTGGCCCGTTGGATCTCTTGGCCCATGGCGGTGGCCGTTATCCGGAATCAGTGGGCTGTTGCTTTCTTTCGGGACTTTAAGTGGGAAAGGACCTAGAGTCCAGACCTCAATCAGTTAATTAACGGGGTCCAGTATATTCGGGACCGCATCGCAGAGTCTGAGTACCCCTACTTGTGCTCCGGTTTTCAGCTGGTTCCCAGGTTTGGTACCCGCGGGCCACTACCCTGTCCCGGCTACCTACGGTTCCACCGGACTATCTTCCCGGCTCCTGCAGACGGCCACCACCGTCTGCCTCCTGGCCAAAGTGCCCGGGCTCCTACCCAGGACACAGACAGATTTTACTCTACTCAACTCCTCTCCTAAAACTTATCTAAACGTGTTTTCCTACCTCTGGGCATGTGAACTCATGGGGGCGTGGCCAACCGCCTGGCTCTGCCCCTATGGTGTGGACATCAAACCCAGAGGGAGGTGACCAGGGTTTAATAGGCTGGCTGCTGTCCTCTTATTTGGGGATGGGTGTAGTGCAAGGGCCTAACTGTGACTACCTGGCTAGTCCTGGGTCAAGTCCGGTCCCGAACCAGACTTTTTTTTAAGTCCTGTTGGAATGGTCGAACCTGATCAACTGTGGGTTCGTCTATCTCCAGCTGTCACAAACCTTTCCTTCTTTCCTTCTTGCCAAGAAACGAATATAAATAAGAAATAGTTAACGTCATTTTTAATAACCTAAAAGGGAAAAAGTTTTTTTTTGGGGGGTCATTTTATACCAAAATATAATATCTGCTTCTTAGAAAGTATTAAAGAAAACTTTACTCTTTAACAAACTATCATTTTAAGTACCTTTATTGTAGTTGGAGCTCCATTTTTCTTATACAGAGTTTTTTAATTATTTTGAGTGCAAATTAATGCTCCTCCAGATGGACAAAAACTGTCTATCCGTTGCCACCTATAGGTAGATTCTATATTAGTCAATGTCAAGCTTATAAAAAACTATGTAGAGATTTCAGTAAACCAGGCATCAAACTGTACACTGCATTTTTGCTTTAGTTGCTCCTCATCAGTGCACAGCAAAGAACTAGTTTGCTGAGTGGGATGCCACGGATGAGTACTGATTCTCATTATGAAGATCTACCTCGAATACGGAGTCTTAAGGCCGCTTTACATGCTGAGACATCACTAACGAGATGTCGTTGGGGGTCACGAAATTCGTGACGCACATCCGGCCTCGTTAGCGACGTCGTTGCGTGTGAAACGTACAAACGACTGCTAACGATCAAAAATACTCACCATATCATTGATCGTTGACACGTCGTTCTATTCCCAACTATCGTTGCTGCTTTTGTATGCAGGTTGTCCGTCGTTCCTGAGGCAGCACACATTGCTACGTGTGACACCCCAGGAACGACGAACAACAGCTTACCTGCGTCCTCCGGCAACGAGGTGGGCGTGTCTTTCCTTCAGCTGATCTCCGCCCCTCCGCTTCTATTAGCTGCCTGGCGTGTGACGTCACTGTGACATCGCACGAACCGCCCCCTTAGATAGGAGGCGGTTCGCTGGCCACAGCGACGTCAAAGGGAAGGTAAGTAGTGTGACGGGGCCTAACTATATTGTGCGCCACGGGCAGCGATTTGCCCATGACGCACAAACAACAGGGGCGGGTACGCTTGCTAGCAAGATCGCAGCGTGTAAAGCGGCCTTTACCGCCATGTCGGAGCTAGGACCACTCAGCATCTGTCACAAGAGGAGGGGCACCAGAGGAGAAGATGTAAAGGAAGGCCCTGACTAAGGAGAGAGGGGAGAGGGGTCAACACCTGAATCTGTGGCTGATCCCTGTGCTTCCTAATGTGTCTAGACAGGTCTTTTCCTCTGTGCATGATCACGTGAGTGGGCCCTGACTGGCACTGGACTAGCCTTGTCTACTTCTAAAATAAAGACAATGTGAGGAAGGGGAACAAACAAGGGAAAGAGCTTCAGCATAGAACTCAAATTCTTCTAATAGGAGAAATTAATTTGCATATGCTGTAAGGATCACCACTGCTTTCTCCAAAGACAGCTCCATCTCAGTTCAACATAGATTGGACTATAGCCGGCATAAGGAGAAGTGAGGAGTGGATATTCATAGCAGAAGGCAGTGGCTGTAGCTGAGATTCCAAGTACCTGTTTAATCACAGCAGCATAGACTAAACTATAGCCGGCATAGGGAGAAGTGCGGAGTGGATATTAATAGCAGAAGGGAGTGGCTGCAGATGAGATTACAACCACCTGTTTAATGGCAGCAGCATAGACTGAACTATAGCCGACATAAGGGAGGAGTGAGGAATGGATAGTCAAAGCAGAAGGGAGTGGCTGCAGCTGAGATTCCAAGTACCTGTTTAATCACAGCAGCATAGACTGAACTATAGCCGGCATAGGGAGAAGTGAAGAGTGGATATTAATCGCAGAAGGGAGTGGCTGAACATGAGAGTACAACTACCTGATTAATCACAGCAGGAAAAAAGGAAACCTTAACCCCTTAAGCACTGGATGAAATTAAAAAGGCTCTCCTGAAGGTAAATGAGGAGCAGGCAATAAAGTGGGTCTGTAATCAACTTAACACCGTGACCTTCTGAATCCAGATAACCTTGAAGTCCCATCTGGCCACAACACACTCCTGACACTTACAGGGAAAATGCAAATTGCATGCAAATTAGCTCTTCTCCATTAAGGAGAACACTTTCTAGTGTAACTTACAGATAGCTGTCTGCAAATAAGTCTCTAGTTTAAATAAAATCCCAAATCAAGTTTCATTTTAGACATTGATTTATATATACGGCATATATATATATATATATATATATATAGTATATATATAAGCAGCATAAAAAAAAGATATATATATATATATATATATACAGTATATATACAGTACAGACCAAAAGTTTGGACACACCATCTCATTCAAAGAGTTTTCTTTATTTTCATGACTTTAAAAATCGTAGATTCACATTGAAAACATCAAAACTATGAATGAAACGTGGAATAAAATGCTTAAAAAAGGGTGTAACAACTGAAAATATGTCTTATATTCTTTGCTTTGATCACTGCTTTGCACATTCTTGGCATTCTCTTGATGAGCTTCAAGAGGTAGTCACCGGAAATGGTTTTCTAACAGTCTTGAAGGAGTTCCCAGAGATGCTTAGCACTTGTTGGCCCTTTTGCCTTCACTCTGCGGTCCAGCTCACCCCAAACCATCTCGATTGGGTTCAGATCTGGTGACTGTGGAGACCAGGTCATCTGGCGTAGCACCCCATCACTCTCCTTCTTAGTCAAATAGCCCTTACATAGCCTGGAGGTGTGTTTGGGGTCATTGTCCTGTTGAAAAATAAATGATGGTCCAACTTAACGCAACCGGATGGAATAGCATGCCGCTGCAAGATGCTGTGGTAGCCATGCTGGTTCTGTATACCTTCTATTTTGAATAAATCCCCAACAGTGTCAGCAGCAAAGCCCCCTCACACCATCACACCTCCTCCTCCATGCTTCACTGTGGGAACCAGCCATGTAGAGTCCATCCGTTCACCTTTTCTACAATGACACGGTGGTTGGATCTAAAGATCTCAAATGTGGACTCATCAGACCAAAGCACAGATTTCCACTGGTCTAATGTCCATTCCTTGTGTTCTTTAGCCCAAACAAGTCTCTTCTGCTTGTTGCCTGTCCTTAGCAGTGGTTTCCTAGCAGCTATTTTACCATGAAGGCCTGCTTATAAATAAATATGAATACCTATATATATATATATATATATATATATATATATATATACAAATATATATATATATATATATATATATATATATATATATATATATATATATATATATATATATATTTATATATATATATATATATATATATGTATATATATATATATATATATATATATATATATATATATACCTATGTGTAGGTGGTACTACATAGTTTTCTTCCATTCTTCCATCTGGAAGAACGCTAATTTTAACTATTCTTTAAGGGTGTAAGACTTTATTCGCCAGCTGATACTATAATTACCATCATTTCGTTGACCATACTATATTATGAAAAGTTCAGCAGAGTATGAACTCTAATTTCGTGTTTTGATACTGTCATACTTTGCACTGATGAGGGGCAACACCCTGAAACATGTGTCTGCAAATTGAGATTTTGGATTAGGTATTATTCTAAGTCATGTATGAAGGAATCTTAAAGGGTTGATATTGACTTTTAGAATTGCTGCTTTGAATAGGTGGCTTTAGATTTTAAGTCCTCCTCCTCTCTGAAGAGGTAATTTGCATTTCTACATCCAAATATACGTGTATTTTGATTTTCAAGAATTGTATTCAGACTTTATAATCAGCAGAAAGAATACTTTTAATGAAGCGTTGATGCAGCGTATGCATTCTAAAGCAACAGTCGCTTTTATTTATGAGTCTAAGGGATATTTGATTCCTCTTCTTCTTCACTCAGATATTTAGGTGGATCGGTCCAATTAAAAAATGCTGTATAAAGAGCTTTGAGTCCAATCATCTGACTGAAGTCTAATTCGCATGCCATCGTAGACATGCATCCTCGAACTGAGTAATTGCCAATAAATCCATTTGTCAAGGAAAAAATAAAATATCAGCTACTTTAAGGAATCAGAAAATGTTTTGAAATTCTAATTTGCCAACGTTGGCACTTTTTGTATCAAAAATTAAAATTGCGGCAAATACATTTGAAGCTAATCTCCAGTAATCCTATAGCCCTGAAAAGCCGTGGATGATATTCTAAGGTTTTATAGAGACTATATTTCATCTCTTTCAAGCTTTTTAATGGAATTGCAGAGTTAGTAATGTCTAATTGCCTTCCACATGTATGACTGCGAGTAAATGGATCGTAAGCGTTCTTCACGGTTGGGCTGTAACATATACATCTCAATAAATTAGAATATCATCAAAAAGTTCATTTATTTCAATAATTCAATGCAAAAAATGAAACACATATATTATATAGAGTCATTACACACAGAGTGATCTACTCCTATATAATATATAGAGTCATTACACACAGAGGGATCTATATATTATATAGAATCATTACACACAGAGTGATCTACTCCTATATATTATATAGAGTCATTACACACAGAGAGATCTATTTCTATATATTATATAGAGTCATTACACACAGAGGGATCTATTCCTATATGTTACATTGAGTCATTACACACAGAGAGATGTATTCCTATATATTATATAGTCATTACACACAGAGGGATCTATTTATATATATATTATATAGAGTCATTACACACAGAGGGATCTATTCCTATATATTATATAGAGTCATTACACACAGAGGGATCCATTTCTATATATTATATAGAGTCATTACACACAGAGGGATCTATTCCTATAGATTATATAGAGTCATTACACACAGAGGGATCTATTTCTATATATTATATAGTCACACACAGAGGGATCTATTCCTATATATTATAAAGAGTCATTACACAAAGAGGGATCTATTTCTATATATTATATAGAGTCATTACACACAGAGGGCTATATTCCTATATATTATATAGCCTCATTACAAAGAGTGATCTATTCCTTTATATTATATAGTCATTAAACACAGAGGGATCTATTCCTATATATTATTTAGAGTCATTGCACACAGAGGGATCTATTCCTATATATTATATAGAGTCATTACACACAGAGTGAGCTATTCCTATATATTATAGAGTCATTACACACAGAGGGATCTATTTCTATATATTATATAGAGTCATTACACACAGAGGGATCTATTCCTATATATTATATAGAGTCATTACACACAGAGTGATCTATTCCTATATATTATAGAGCCATTACACACAGAGGGATCTATTTCTATATATTATATAGAGTCATTACACACAGGGGGATCTATTTCATGTGTTTATTCCTGTTAATGTTGATGATTGGCTTACAGCCAATGAAAATACAAAAGTCATTATCTCAGAAAGTTAGAATATTATATAAGACCAACTGAAAAAAATGATTTAAAGAATTTAGTGCTTTTGAAAATTACAGCTGTGTTATTATTCCTTACTATGGCTAAGAAATTGATTATCAGTTGTAAGGAGGAGGACACCCCGTCACATCTCCCCCCATTCCAAACACACCAATTATAGTGTATTGATATATATTGTGGTTGTATATGTTTTACCCCTCCTAGGGCCATGGGTTCTATAGATAGGTAATATAGGGTTAGTTGCAGGACTGGTTCTGATTAGGGACAGGTGTGGGATGGAGGGAAAAGAAGGTTCCTTATTCTAAGAGGGTAGTGAGGACACCTATGAAGCAAGGACAAGTTCTGGCGGGGTTGGTTGGTGATGTGTAGCTGGGAGTACAGAAGAAGCAAGAATCAGTAGAGGAACTTTTAGGAGACAGTGATCCATTTTGGTGAGCAAGTTGCGTGAGACCTGAACGGAGGAAGAAATCGAGAATGTAGTGAGTCCAATGTTGGCCAGTAGTGGGGGCTCCGGTGAAGTGAGGGTGCTACCCAGCTGTAATATGGGAAGAGGGAAGCAGCTCTAAGAGGGGATGATGGAGGATCACTGACTGTGGTTGGGGCGCAGGAGACAAAGTGAAACATATTGACCCATGGATGTCTGTGCCAGAGGGGTGGAGATCGATCTAAACCACCCTGCTGATAAACTGTTCACGAGTGTTGTGCCATCACCAGACACCACAAAGATTGTGCCTCTGTGACATACAGAAGAAACCGTGAAGTGTAGAGATGAGCAAATCTGAGGTTTGGCTTTCGAACCAAACACCAAATTTAAAAATCAATTTTCAGGATCGGGGATCAGATGCTTTATGTGTGAACAAAACTTGTGCAAGCAACACTGTGCTTAGGTTAGCCCCGTGCAAGCCGCTTGCAGTTTTTGAACGGCTCGCACTGGCGGTAACAACAGCGTGATTACATGTAGTGTGCAACCCTAAAAAATTGTCTGAGTAAGCCAGCTCACCTTTCCCTAGAAGTGATTTGCTTATGACTAGCTGTATGTGGGCGGAAACTCAAACTGTCAATCAGTGACTTGTTCCAAGGTTCGAGTCCGGATCGAGCCTGTGGAGGCAAGTCTCGTTTGCTGCCGGCGAACCAAGAGTCAACAGAACCGCTCATCTCTAGTGAAGTGTAACACCTGCATTTCTTTGTATTTAAGTATTATGCAAAGTAAAGAGTCCCTTGTTTTTATGAATGTGTCTGTTGTCCATGCTTGGAAGGACCTGATGAGGAGTGGAAGGGAAATAACCTAAAGGTGAAGGTACTTATCATAACACAGTCAACATACATACACACCTAGAACTCTCAATTTACAGTAGCATGCTGTGATGGTGAATATTTATCGTTCCCCTGGCTACCGCCATGGGCACGGCTACATTGCCACAATGCATATGGATAGAAAAATATGTGAACCAATGAATATGTTTAATGTTCTGAAGACTTATCTTAATCACTGAGCTCCAAATTGTACCTTTTGTGATTATTTTTGTCATGTCCTCTATGAAATATTACAAGATCAAAACTTACCTGGTTTCATTGTCAAGGTCAGAATGACGATGATGATGAGACTCAAAGGATCTCTTGATATCCGGCTGCTGCTTCTAATTAAAATGTCATGTGTGCACACGAGAATGAAAAATAACTGCACAGCAAGTCAGTTACATCTATCTCCATGACCGGCTCTTAACCAAGTGTGTTCTTTATTGTTTGAAAGAAACTCTAAACCGAGCAGTAAGGGGGTGTAAACAAAGGTTTTAGTCCAATCAAGTATCGCAGGGCAGGGCTTCATGACGTAGAGAGATCTACATATTCTCCGTTGATTGGTCAGTCTAGGATCCAGGAATTTCTTTGTCGATCTGTCTTGGGTGGAGAACAGGAAATGGTGGCCATCTTTACAATTACATGTGCTGGTATATACTGTGTCTAAGGAAAATACACTGAATATGCAATATACATATATACATGTTAGTAAGAAACAAAAGCATTCACAAATATGTGTGTTAGTTCACATCTACTGAACTATATAACTGAGTCTATGAAATGGCTGAATTAAGTATTTTTGGATACTCAATTCTTTATCCTCAACAGTCCCCCCTAAAGACTTACTTCTGCCATTTCTGAATTCTAAGGGTACTGTGTTCCCTTAGGAAGAGAGGTAGGAAGATCTGTTGAAAAACCTGCCTAACTGAACGTTGAAACATGGGCGGAAAGGGGAAAGGGGTTTTCTTCACCGGTTTGAGACCAAGGACTCCTAGGCGAGTCCTCACCCTTTGTAGTTGGACTTTCCCATGTCTCAAGGTTCTCTAAGTCCTCTCTTCTAACTGTTCTGGCAATGCTGGTCTAAGACTATACAGGGTTTTCTGAAAAGGATAAGTATGAGCAGAACGCTCAGTGCAGCTCTGGTTGATTAACCCTTCTACAATGCGAGGTGTGGATCCATAGATGTTTCTGTGCTTGGATCAGCTCCTCTAGTGTTGACTCATAGCTCTTTCTCGCTTGTCCTTTAGGATTAATCAGTCTCCTGACTGGAAACCATATGCTAATAGCTCTGATTTAAGATCTGGAATTATAAAATACACCTGATTATCACACTATTCAATCAATTATATAAAAATATACATGCCTATGCTAAACCAAAAAACATCTTACATAAAGACCTGCTTATTGCAAAAAGAAAACAGAACATATACATTTTATACACCATTTACTAGTTTCCACTTTCCTATAAAATATACACTTTTTGTAAACACATTTTTCTTTACATACCACCTTCATGTGCTTCTCAACAATAATGTCGTTGTCTGCACTGGAATGCCTCTGACCAAACCTGGAGAGAAATTTACACAACACGCACAGACTTGCATACAACGTGCACGTGATATACATCTATAATCAGTTTGCAGTCTCTAAGAATGGGTAGAGTAGGTGCAGGGTGTTTCTACGGACTCTTTACAGTTTTTTCTCACTTCGTTCTAGGCACTTGTCTTACAAGACTGGGTGAATCTGCCCACCTGGGTACTGAACACTGGCGTCACCAAAGCACACACTGACAATTGTCTTTCACAGATGTTACCTGGGCCATCATTAAGAAGAGCTCTCATGGCAGAGAAAGCTTACCACCCTTTGTCCACAGACCTTCTTCAGTCAGCTGGCTCCCTGCATGTCACACTCCATTCCTTGTTTTGCTTATTCCTGTAGGGATTTAAGAACACAAGGAGTGACAGAAGTCACTGACGTGACCAATGTCAGCAAGGCATGGTCGGTATTGGTGAAAGACTCTCAACTCTAGGCCCGTTCACTGCTTCTTGGTCAGCTGCACCTGTGCAAGGATCTCCATCCAAATCCATCAGCTCAGATCTAGACTTTCTTTTCGGCATACCTAATTCATTTGACAACAGGAAAAAATCTACAACCTACATACACCTCTAAAGACTCTTACCCACTCCTGTTCTACCCATCTAGAGAGGGCATTTAATGCATCACTGTCTCCTGTATCAATAGGATTGGAGGGAGTGGTCGAATTTAGACTACCTCATGTGGTGTAAACAGCAGCATATCCAGTGCAGAATCGACCACCATCTGGTTTCATCTATAAAAACAAAAACTAAAAAATATACATTAGATCATTCTTATAACTTTATCTCTGATCATAATACAGTTAGTGGTCATCTATACTTCACATGACTGAGAATACTAAATAAATAAACAAATAAATAAACAAATAAACATATAAGACAAGACTTTCCTATTTCAGTTAACAGATATACCTCGTAATAATCTAATAAACATAACTTATGGGAAAAAGGTCAGCTTCAAAACCTATCTAATATGCCTACTGCACCCTCCAAGAAACTGGAGAATATAATTAATACCTTATTCCCCCCTTGTTTAATTGTTTATTTACCAATATGGCAAAATTCAGCATTTTTATACTGGTATTCCCTAAAAGAAAAGATAAAACAGCAGGTAATAAATTAGCCACATACTAAAACCTAAAATGAACAAACACTGAAAATAACGTACATCTCAGAACACTATACATTACTGGGAAATTTTAAAAACCTTACAATAAACACTGTATCCATAAAGAAAAGAAAAACCTTTCATAGTAGAAACGACTGAGACATGATGAAATGACAGCTGTGACTGGGCGACTAACTTGCAAAAATATATAAATTGTTTAGAAATAATCATAAAAACAGAAAAGGTGATAGAGTCACAAAATAAAAAATATATTGTTCAAATAAATCGCCATTAAAAACAAAACAACACAAATTATATCGCGCATCCCATAAAATTTAATATTCCCTATTCAGGTATAAACAGCAAACTAAAAATGGGAAACCCTGAACTCTAAGGGTTAAACCAAACTTACGTCACTATTGGAGAGAGACACATTCCATCAAGACACATTCCATCCCTGTCTCTTAAAAGCGAGACAGGAAGAAGAAAAAAACTCATCCTTTGTTATAACAAAGACGTAGCAGTGAACACATTCATTACCCATATCTACATTGAATGCATTATACATTTTTCCTAATTCCTTTTTTACAAATGGATTTGATACATTTTGACATCAGTAGGGGTAAGTCGTTTACGATTTTTGTTTTAAATTAACTAACACAGTACAAAGATATATATATATATATTTACCTTCCTCCTTTTTATTTTATGATATAATGCTGCAGGACCTTTAAAATACCAATTGATTTTATGTGAACAGATCTTACCACATCAATTCTGTAAAAGTTTCACTTACTTATCTTTGACTTGCACTTATGGGATAACTGAGTAAACAAATATACTATTTATGCTTATTCAAATGTGTTAGTCATATATACCAGAGAACACCTCCCACCGGGGATGGGTGGAGAGCTTTGAACAAAGAGCCATTGCGAGGGGTGTGGCTTATGAGGTGTACTGCCATCAGTGGGTGTAGCAAGACGGCTGCCACAGGAAGTTCCAGGCACCTGACTTCCGGGTGCAGCATCCATGTTGTGACTCCCTGGGTGTACTGGGAGTGGCTGGAACTACGTAGTAAACCAGGGATACTTTAGTGCCTGTAAATTTGCATTCCAGCATACAAAGGAGAGATATGATTAGCACCAGATATAATGACTTCTAGAGAAGAACAATAAGGCACCGCTAGAGAAAAACATTTAGTGATTCTACAAACAGCAACAGACAGTGAATAGGGTCTTTGTCCTTCATTATAAACTCACTACAGATTAATCTGAACTTCAATACATGGGTTGCAGCCTGCCATCTAGTGGTAGTCCAACGATATTACACAACTTTTTGCAATCTTTTATATTTTTTCCGTTTTTTGTAACTAGGGCGACAGCGTTCTCAGCTCCTACTAAAAACAACATATTTATCTTTTGAACAGAGTATACAGTGCTTAATTGGATCGGCCGTTCCAATGGAGTCCTTTCTCGTCTCGTCCGCGTTTGTAGCACGCTGACAGTGACTCGCGTCTAATACGCATGAGAATCCGCTAACTCCAGCACCCTTACCTCAACTAAAGTGAGTTCCTTTCCTGCCTCATTATGAAGACCTACCTGCTCATAACAGTGGCTCACGTTTAAAACGCAGAGGAATACGCTAAATCCACTTTAAGTTAACAGAACCCTTCCCGCCTCGTTTATTATCTATCCAACATTCAATATTCAACATTCAACATTTAATATTTAATATTCAATATTTAATATCTGATGTTTAATATCTAACAAACAGTGGCTGTGTCCGCAACACAGGGGAATCGCTAGTTCTCATACTTCTGTTCAAAAACAAACAAGTTAAAAAACTGAAAAATGCATGAACCCGTTAATTTCTCTCAAATCCAAACTAAAATAACACTTGTTTTTCTTTCAAATCATTACAACTCTGCTTGCTTTACGATACAAAGGCTGCAGCCCACTGACCCCCCTCTCTCCTCGCTCCAAAGAGCTGCGCTGTTTTGTCTCTGCCTGTTCACTCCTCCACCCCCCTTGTTTGTCAGCTAAAAGGCAGCAGAGACCGAGCTGTGTAATATGATCTCCGCTCTGTCTCAAGCAGCTGGTGGACATATGGCCCCCACCTTTTTGCTTCCTCCAAGTGTAAGAATGTAAGGATGTGCTCCCCCCTCTCGCATTCCTTGTTCTCAATAGAAAGACTGTCATGGATATCCCTGGGCTGTAACAGACCCCCCCCTGCTTTCTTTGTCTAAGAGGCTGCAGACACAGAACAAAGACAACAGCTCCTTAGCCTCCATTTTCTCTCCCTCCGTGAACAATAACAGACAATTAACTCTCCGAGAACCAAACAGAGAAATCACAAGCCTGCTTAACTATACACCTATATACAAATAAAAACAGCTACTCAAGAAAACACCCCATTTCTAATTACAGACAGCCGGATACTTTACAACCTACCCCTAGCCCCTATGGGAGCTGGGTCCTTCTAGCCCACCGGCGGGTGACAGTCACACCGTTAGGTCTCCGGTGCACTACCATTCTCCGGACTAGTGACCACCCACTTTCGCCAGGTGTCTCTCGAACCACAGGTAAAACAGCACACACAATGTATATGATGCTTACCGCGGAAACGAAAGGGTGATCAAATCCTTGATATCGAGCAACACCTGGATACTTGTGGAGTAGCCCCCAGACGTCCGGAAAATGGAAGCTCTGACTCACCCTTTACGGTAGTCCCTTCGAGGTCGCCAGTTGTCAAGGTCAGAATGACGATGATGATGAGACTCAAAGGATCTCTTGATATCCGGCTGCTGCTTCTAATTAAAATGTCATGTGTGCACACGAGAATGAAAAATAACTGCACAGCAAGTCAGTTACATCTATCTCCATGACCGGCTCTTAACCAAGTGTGTTCTTTATTGTTTGAAAGAAACTCTAAACCGAGCAGTAAGGGGGTGTAAACAAAAGTTTTAGTCCAATCAAGTATCGCAGGGCAGGGCTTCATGACGTAGAGAGATCTACATATTCTCCGTTGATTGGTCAGTCTAGGATCCAGGAATTTCTTTGTCGATCTGTCTTGGGTGGAGAACAGGAAATGGTGGCCATCTTTACAATTACATGTGCTGGTATATACTGTGTCTAAGGAAAATACACTGAATATGCAATATACATATATACATGTTAGTAAGAAACAAAAGCATTCACAAATATGTGTGTTAGTTCACATCTACTGAACTATATAACTGAGTCTATGAAATGGCTGAATTAAGTATTTTTGGATACTCAATTCTTTATCCTCAACATCATGACTGTCATACCAAATGTAGCACATTTGTCGTCCTTTGACCTCACATAACCATATTCTTTGCTTTACATCCTTCTAATGTGTCAAGCTCAATGCAGCTTGGGCATAAAAATCCATTAGGCTCATCAACTTCTGGCACTAAACAATAATGGTAAAAAAAACAGAGTCCAAAAGAAAATGGAACCTATCAGCAAGGCTCAATGATACCTTTATTCTAGAGATCCAATGTTACAGTCGTGAGAAATTTAACATAGACACTATATGTAAATCAGGCTGGGCTGAAAGTGCTCGGTGGTACTGTGGGTGTATCAAAGTACTTGGAAGAAAATGTTTGTATTACATTGCCACATCCTCAGTTTGCTAGTCTTACGATTGGGCACTGTGGGAGCTAAAAACAGCTGATTGATAAGACTTCTGCATGGCAGTCATCATATGAATACTATAGACAACTACTTTAACCAGATTATGACCAGTCCATTTTACCCACTTTTTGACCAGGCACATTTTTGGATTTTATCACGCATGCACTTTTAGACCCTCGAAAAATGACCTCTTACGGATATTCAAATAATTTTTTCCTTTTTTTCACAATATATTGTGCTTAAACTTGTAATTTTCATATCCCTCTTCTTTTTTTTTCTTTGCTGCTACCCGAGGAAAACGTATTGAAAATTGGAAGAACAGTGGAACCTCGATTTACGAGTAACTTGGTGTGTGAGTATTTCATTATACGAGCAAAGCTTGCTGTAAATTTGTAACTCAGTTTTATGAGCAAGCCTTGCTGTATGAGCAAATTCTCACCGCACACACTTCCGGTTCCGTACTTTCACCGTGCTCTGACCCGCTCTTGCAGTCCGCAGAAACACATACAAACACACACGCACACTGTCACAAACCACCGGGGGGGTCACTCAGAAATCCCCCGCGCTGGCTACCAGTACGTCACAATCGGGGGGTAACAAGTGGGGGGTCACCCCTCCTTTATACCTCCCGACCGACAGAGCACGTGATGCGCTCTCTAGCGCCCCTCTTATAGTCAGGCCAATTATGGAATTGCCCGACAATAAGCAAGGAGGCCGCTATACTACTTATGCCGATTATTGAAGGGTCCCCGGTGAGAGTAGGGTATATATTCCCCCGACCTCCGCGGGCGGAATATATAAAATCTCCCCGAATCTCACTGGCCTCCCCACAATAATCCTTGGCACAAACTCGCTGCCACCAACCGCTTCACAGTAACTATTAGCCGAACACACAGACGTGGGATTCAAGATCGAGATAACAGAACAGCCCAAGATTAATTATATAATTTAATCAGCCTAAAGCACACTAGAACTACAATATATACAATAGGGAATCTACAGAATATACATATGTCAGAGTACAGTTACAATCAAAGCATGGGTTACAAACAGGCATACACAGTTCCAGCAGTTACCTTGTTGCGTCTAGCCACAGGGGGGCGCTGTAGACCAGGTTTCCAGGAACTCCCTCACAGGTCTTTCCCAACCAGGCCCCCGAGCAGAAGAACACTGGAAAATGGCCGAAGTAGGGTTATCAACCTGGGCACATCCAGGTCCCCTCCTACCTTAGTGACCTCACAGGGAGCACTGCCCCACCCCTGGCTGGAGTTATGGACAAAATCCACAACATGGAATATGGCCATAACTTTGCCTGGGAGCGTCGTAGGCGGACGCCAATGCTCTCATTGTGACAGTTATGAATTTAGCTACAGAACGAGGGGACTCATGACCTGTCTGCCAGTTCCCCATTGGCTGATATCACGCCTGGGGCATTTCCCAATGTCCTGCTCCCATAAAAAGGGGGTGCCGGCATCGTCCACATGCGGAGACACCATTTTTATGGTTGCCATATTTATCGGAAATATGGCTTGCGAGATATGAACCATTTTTTACTGGAGTCGTTCTGTCTGGCTATTTCCATAGCCTTGCTAATTAGATAGCAGCTCCCACTACAGGGTCACGGCAGGGAGTCATCCTGTGTCCATTGTCCCTACACCACCTCATTTCCATATCACAGGACATGGCCATGGGATTTGTTGCTAAACCAGTTGTGTGAAGGAAAGGGGGGGTGACACCAGGAGGGGGCTTCCTGACATACTTGAATATCATGATTTATCGTCATATCTCCGGATTTACCTCACACCTCCCCCCTTTTGAGGGCGCTAGGGGGCAGCACACTCCGGTGTTCCCCCGTGCGCCCGTCCGCGACCTCTCCTTGTCGGGACAGCCCGTCTGCGTTACCGTGGTCACGGCCCCTTTTGTGGCGAATGGTGAAGTTGTATTGCTGGAGCGCAAGGCTCCATCGCAACAATCGCCCATTCGTCCCAGAGACGGTGTGCAACCAGCTGAGGGGATTGTGGTCCGTCTCCACGATGAAGTGGCGCCCGTATAGATAGGGTTGCAGACGCTGCAGGGCCCACACTATGGCCAGGCACTCCTTCTCCATCGTGGAATAGGCAACTTCCCTTGGTAACAGCTTCCTGCTCAGGTACAAGACTGGGTGCTCTTGGCTCGCAGAGTCCACCTGGCTGAGCACCGCACCGAGGCCGAAGTCACTGGCGTCGGTCTGTACTACAAACGGCCGCGTGAAGTCGGCTGCCTGTAGCACGGGCGGGCTGGACAGGGCGTCCTTTAGGGCCCGGAAGGCTGTCTCGCAGTCCATTGTCCAATCGACTGCAGAGGGCAGCTTCTTCTTGGTGAGGTCCGTCAAGGGCTTTGCCAGGCTACTATAGCATGGAACAAACCTCCTATAGTACCCAGCGGTCCCCAAGAAGGACATCACCTGCTTCTTGGTCCTGGGGGTGGGCCAGGATGCGATGGCTTTCACTTTCTCAGGCTCGGGCTTCAGTGTTCTCCCACCTACCCGGTGACCGAGGTACTGGACCTCGCTCATGGCCAGCTGACACTTTCCCGGCTTGATGGTCAAACCTGCCCGGTGGATCCGCCTGAGCACCTGTGCTAGATGCTCTAGGTGGTCCTCCCAGGTGGGACTGAAGACGGCAATGTCATCCAGGTACGCGGCCGCGTACCCTTCAAGTCCCTTGAGCAGGGTGTTGACCATCCGCTGGAAAGTGGCAGGGGCATTCCTCATCCCGAATGGCATCACCGTGGACTCGTACAGTCCAAATGGGGTAATAAAGGCAGAGCGTTCCCTGGCCTTGCGAGTCAGGGGGATCTGCCAATATCCCCGGCTCAGATCCATGATGGTCAGGTACTGAGCCCCGGCCAACTGATCGAGCAGGTCATCGATGCGTGGCATTGGGTACGCATCGGCGACCGTGACCGCATTGAGCCCCCTGTAGTCCACGCAGAACCGAGTGGTTCGGTCCTTCTTAGGGACGAGGACTACAGGCGAGGCCCAAGCGCTGTTGGATGCCTGGATCACCCCCAGCTTCAGCATCTCGTCAATCTCCTGGCGCATGTGTTGCTGCACCTCCAGGGAGACCCGATATGCTGAACGCCGGATCGGGGGATGATCCCCAGTGTCCACGTGATGGACAGCCAAGTCAGTCCTTCCGGGCTGGTTGGTAAACAACCCCCGGAAGGGGTGTAGGGTGGCCCACAGCTGGGACCGTTGGTCCTCCAAGAGCTGGTGGCCAACCTCCACATCCTCAATGGATCCGCCTGCCCTAACCTGGGCTAGCATATCCAAGAGGGTTTCCGCTTCTCCCTCCTCGGGCAGGTTGCACACGGGGAGCGCACATGCCTCCCGCTCATGATGTGCCTTCATCATGTTCACATGGAAGGGCTTCCGCCTTCCACGGGCAGGGTCCAGGGTGACCAGGTACGTCACAGGGTTGAGCTGCTGGTACACGAGGTATGGGCCTTCCCAGGCTGCCTGAAGCTTGTCCTGTGGTACGGGGACCAGTACCCACACCTTTTGACCCACTTGGTAGGTCCTCTCACAAGCGTTCTGGTCGTACCAACGCTTCTGATCGGCCTGGGCTTGAGCCATATTGTCGTGTACCAGTTGCGTCAAGGCCTGCATTTTGTCCCGGAAGCGCATGACATACTCGATAACCGACACTCCAGGGGTGGCCAAATCCCCTTCCCAAGCCTCTTTCACCAGAGCCAGGGGGCCCCGCACACGTCGCCCGTACAGGAGCTCAAACGGTGAGAATCCTGTTGAGGCCTGTGGAACCTCCCGGTAAGCAAATAACAGGTGTGGGAGATACCGCTCCCAGTCACGCCCATGGGAGTCGACCAACATCTTAAGCATCTGCTTTAAGGTGCCATTGAACCGCTCGCACAGGCCATTAGTCTGTGGATGGTACGGGCTGGCCACCAGATGTCGCACCTGGACCTGCTTACAGAGGGCCTCCATCAGCTGGGACATGAATTGGGTCCCCCGGTCAGTGAGCATTTCCTGGGGAAAACCCACTCGGGAGAAAATCTCCAGCAATGCGGTGGCCACCTTGTCAGCCCGAATGGACGACAAGGCCACTGCTTCTGGGTACCGGGTGGCATAGTCCACTACCGTCAGTATGAAGCGTTTCCCGGAGCTGCTGGGGATGGCCAGCGGGCCGACCAGATCCACAGCCACCCTCCTGAAAGGCTCATCGATGATTGGCAGAGATACTAGTGGGGCTTTGGGGTGTGGCCCCGCCTTCCCCACTCTCTGACAGGTTTCACACGAACGGCAGTAGGCAGCCACATCGGCCCCCATTTTTGGCCAGTAGAAATGCTGGTTTAACCTGGCCTTGGTCTTAGCGATCCCTAGGTGTCCGGCCATCGGAATCTCATGTGCGATCCGCAACAACTCCGTCCGGAACGGATAGGGTACCACCAACTGTCGGTCCCTGGGCCACGCCTCCGGTGAACCCTGCTGGACCGTGGCCCGGTACAGCCGTCCTTGGTCCCAGACCACTCGCTCCGGGTCCGAGTCCGAGGGAGGCTGGGCCGCCTGCTCCTTAAGAGCTTTCAGGCTGTCGTCAGCTTCTAACGCTGCCTGAAACCCCTGACTAGATGCGGCCAGAATCGACGAGACTGTCACATCTTCGGTCAGTACCCCGGGACCTGTGTCCTGGCCTCCACCTGACTCGGCTGCCACTTGGTCAGAAGGGGAAGAGCTATCGGACCTCCGGGAGGCCCCTTGGCTTCCAGCACTCCCACTGCGGGTGACAGCGGCCACAGCCGCTGCGACCGTGGGTCGTGCCTGCTCCTCCTCCGTTCCTGACCAAGTCGCCGGTTCAGGCAGACCTACCTGGCTTCCTGACACCCCGGTTGTGGGGGAACCATGCACCGAGATCTTACCTGGGAGCACTTCCGCTCCTGGACCGGCCCCAATCTCACCTGCCTGTTCCCCTCCTGCAGCAACAGAACCCCGCTGTGAAATCTCTGGGGACCCCACATTTGCTGTGGTAGCCCCCACCCCACACACTGGTCCTCCCCCTGCAGCACCCTGCTCTCTGCTTATCCCTGCAGAGGGCAACAGATCCCAGCTCACAGGCTGATTACTTGTAGAGGCATTGTCACACCTTTCTCTGACCCCCTCCCCTGTCACAGCTGCAGCTGAGTGTGTGTCTATGGTGTCTATGCAAGCAGAAATATCAGAGTTCACTCCCTCCTCCCTTACATCATTCATAGATAACACATTAACATTGTCCGGAGGCATGTCATTACTGGCTGAAGGTTCAGCCCTTGGTTGGGGCCCAAACTGGGAGGTTATCTGCCCCAAATCTGTCCCAAGTAGCACGTTTGCAGGGATCCGATCAGTTACCCCCACCTCCCTCACCCCCCGCCCTGCGCCCCAGTCCACATAAATGCCAGCAACAGGCAGCGCCGGGTCAATGCCTCCAATCCCGGAGACAGCGAGGGTTTTTCCAGGGATCAAGTCTTGGGGGGACACCATCTCAGGCCGCACCAGAGTCACCTCCGAGGCGCTGTCTCGCAGTCCTATGGTCACAGACCGGCCGACGGTGACAGGTTGGAAGCTGTCCAGGGACCTACCACCACCCCCACCCACACAATACACCTTGGGCGGCCCTTGGGACGGGGACGGAGCCGGGGCCTTGGGACGCTGAGGGCACATGGCCTTGAAGTGTCCAGGTAGGTTGCACTGGTGGCACCGTCTTGGTTCCGCCACGGGCCTGGAGAGGGGAGTTGAGGGGGACACCCCCTGCAGTCTAGGGGCAGGTGGGGCAGTCGCAGAATTCATCTTACCCCCTCTCCAGGTGCTGCTGGTGGCTGCTCTCCTGGCTTCCGGAGCCCGATTGTTGGTGTAGTCATCGGCCAGGGCAGCTGTAGCCGTGGACCCCTTTGGCTTCTGGTCTCGGATGAACTGGCGGAGATCCTCAGGGCAGTTCCACAAGAGTTGCTCCGTGATGACCAAGTCCAGGATCTCTGGTCCGGTGGAAAGCTGCAGGCCTTGGGTCCAGTGGTCGGCAGCTCGGGCAAGGGCCCGCCGGTGGTCAGCCCAGGAGTCCTTTGGTCCCTTCTGCAGGGTCCGGAACTTCTTGCGGTAGGACTCCGGAGTGAGGTTGTACTGTTGGATCAGGGCCCGCTTGATGGTGTCGTAGCCCTGATCTGCCTCAGCAGGCAAGTCCCCCAAGGATATCCAGGGCCTTACCCCTTAAACGGGGGGTCAGGTATTTGGCCCACTGGTCCTTGTCCAGCTGGTGCTGCAAGCAAGTCCGTTCAAAAGCAGTCAAGAAAGAGTCCAAGTCTCCATCCTTCTCCAGCACTGGGAAGTCCTCAACACGGACCTTTGGAAGTTTGGTGTCTCGAAGGTCACGTGTGGCTGATGAGGGCCGGAGCTGAGCTAGCTGCAGCTGGTAGTCACGGTCTGCCTGTCGCTCTCGCTCTCGCTCTTCACGCGCTGCCTGCCGCTCTCGCTCCGCAGCCTCACGCTCTGCGTGCCGCTCCGCAGCCTCAGCGTCACGCGCTGCCTGCCGCTCTGCCCTGCGCTCTGCCAGGAGTTCCTTGTAGCCCTTCTGGTCTCCAGCCTGGAGAAGGGCCATAGCCATTTGAAGAAGGCTATCCGAGCCTCCCAGGCTCGGTGGAATGGCACGTGGTGATCTGCGGCACGCTGCAGAGCTAGGCGATTCACTGTCCCTTTCCGAGCGGAGGGCTGGCATCTGGCTCGTTGAGGAACCTTGGGTGAGCTCCTCCTCATCTTGTCCAGCAGTGCCAGGTTGCGCAATGTCCTCGGCAGAACGGTTTTCTGGCGTCGAGCTCCTGGAGGACTCGTGGGCAACCTCCTCATTGCTGTCCACAGCACCGTCCTCCCTCTCTTCGGCTCCTGCCTTAGCATTGGCCAGTTGCATAGCTCTGCTCCTGGTGCCATCAGCCATTCTTGCAGACTTTTGGTCACTGACACAGAACTGACACCTGATGCCTCCACACACCTTACAGTATCTGCACTCTGACACTCTAGTGTTGAGCTAGTCTGAAGACCCCAGCAGCCACAGCTGCTGCAGGCAGTCTTTAGTGTCTGGGAGTATGGGTCTCACACTCACACACACTATTATCTCGATCCCACCGCTTGCCACCAATATGTCACAAACCACCGGGGGGGGTCACTCAGAAATCCCCCGCGCTGGCTACCAGTACGTCACAATCGGGGGGTAACAAGTGGGGGGTCACCCCTCCTTTATACCTCCCGACCGACAGAGCACGTGATGCGCTCTCTAGCGCCCCTCTTATAGTCAGGCCAATTATGGAATTGCCCGACAATAAGCAAGGAGGCCGCTATACTACTTATGCCGATTATTGAAGGGTCCCCGGTGAGAGTAGGGTATATATTCCCCCGACCTCCGCGGGCGGAATATATAAAATCTCCCCGAATCTCACTGGCCTCCCCACAATAATCCTTGGCACAAACTCGCTGCCACCAACCGCTTCACGGTAACTATTAGCCGAACACACAGACGTGGGATTCAAGATCGAGATAACAGAACAGCCCAAGATTAATTATATAATTTAATCAGCCTAAAGCACACTAGAACTACAATATATACAATAGGGAATCTACAGAATATACATATGTCAGAGTACAGTTACAATCAAAGCATGGGTTACAAACAGGCATACACAGTTCCAGCAGTTACCTTGTTGCGTCTGGCCACAGGGGGGCGCTGTAGACCAGGTTTCCAGGAACTCCCTCACAGGTCTTTCCCAACCAGGCCCCCGAGCAGAACAACACTGGAAAATGGCCGAAGTAGGGTTATCAACCTGGGCACATCCAGGTCCCCTCCTACCTTAGTGACCTCACAGGGAGCACTGCCCCACCCCTGGCTGGAGTTATGGACAAAATCCACAACATGGAATATGGCCATAACTTTGCCTGGGAGCGTCGTAGGCGGATGCCAATGCTCTCATTGTGACAGTTATGAATTTAGCTACAGAACGAGGGGACTCATGACCTGTCTGCCAGTTCCCCATTGGCTGATATCACGCCTGGGGCATTTCCCAATGTCCTGCTCCCATAAAAAGGGGGTGCCGGCATCGTCCACATGCGGAGACACCATTTTTATGGTTGCCATATTTATCGGAAATATGGCTTGCGAGATATGAACCATTTTTTACTGGAGTCGTTCTGTCTGGCTATTTCCATAGCCTTGCTAATTAGATAGCAGCTCCCACTACAGGGTCACGGCAGGGAGTCATCCTGTGTCCATTGTCCCTACACCACCTCATTTCCATATCACAGGACATGGCCATGGGATTTGTTGCTAAACCAGTTGTGTGAAGGAAAGGGGGGGTGACACCAGGAGGGGGCTTCCTGACATACTTGAATATCATGATTTATCGTCATATCTCCGGATTTACCTCACACACACATACATATTATGCTCACCTTACCTTCCGTTCCCTCGCCGGCCTCCTGTTTCTTGTAGTTCGCCGGTACATTATGTGTATCGGGTAACTATCGCGATGATGGAGAAACGTCCGCTGTCAGCCGCTTCTCAAAGGCAGTGCGCTGACCAATCAGAGGCAAGCAACTCCTGTCTTTGACGTCAGCACTCTGGCAGCGGAATTTGCGGCATCGGTCGCGATGGTTACCCGATATACATCCTGTACCGGCGAACTACGAGAACCGGAAGGCCGGCAATGGAACGGAAGGTAAGGTGAGCATAATATGTGTACCTTGCCTGTATGTGCATGTGTTTGTATGTGTTTGTGTGTGTTTGTACATGTGTGGAATGGCACAATAGGGGACCAGGATGGGACATTGTACAAGTTGTGGAACGAATTGTCTGAGCTTGCATTATTTCCTATGGGAAATTTTGCTTTGCTAGACGAGTAACTTGGTTTACAGTAGCACACTCCCAGAACAGATTGTTCTCGTTAACCAAGGTTCCACTGTATATATATTTTATTTATTTAATGACTACAAAAGACTCTTGAAAAATTTCACATTGTAATGCCCTTTCTCTAGAAATTATTTTTATATATTGGACTTAATTTTCTAGAAACAGAAATTCAGACTGACAGTGTATCTTCTTTTTGTTTTTCCTTTAATTATTTATGCTTTTTTCCCATTTATTTTATAGACCTGGTCCACTCCCGTCTAATCCGCTATCTGTCAGATAACTCTCTCCTTGACCCTCTACAATCCGGTTTCCGCTGCTTACATTCTACTGAAACTGCAGTTACTAAAGTGTCTAATGATCTACTTACAGTTAAATCTAATGGTCACTACTCCCTGCTGATCCTCCTGGATCTCTCTGCCGCATTTGATACCCTGGATCATGAGCTCCTCCTCACTATGCTCCGCTCTTTTGGGGTCAAGAACACCACTCTCTCTTGGTTCACCTCTTTATCTTTCTCACTGCTCCTTCACTGTATCTTTTGCCAGCTCCTCTTCCTCTCCTCTCCCCCTAATGGTCGATGTTCCTCAATGTTCAGTCCTCAGCCCCCGCCTTTTCTCTCTATACTCTGCCCCTATTGGACAAACCATCAGCAGATTTGGTTTCCAGTACCATCTCTATGCTGATGACACCCAACTGTACACATCTTCTCCTGACATCACACCTGCACTATTACAAAATACTACCGCTATATAAATAAAAATTATTATTTTTATGATTATACTCCTGGAAGAAGCATTGCTAATGCAAAATGTGCGTTGGGTACGTGGGACGTCATTACCTCTTTTAGAGTATGGAATCAGGAAAAACTACAGCACTGTAGTTTTTCCTGATTCCTTAATCCCAACATCCTTCATATATCTTCACGTGGTATATATCCACTACAAGCAGCTCCTTTGTCTAAAGGTTACCCAGAGGTTTTCAGGCTATTGCACCTGCTAGGCACAATCCAGCTTCATTGGGTCTTCATTGTGTTTCTACTCAGTTCTATGTCTGAGCACTGATGTCTTACATAAATTGTATTGTTTTAAATATTTTAGACTATGTTTGGACCTCTACTCCCTGTTATGTGATCATGATGTGACTTCTGTTTGACACATTTTAGACACACTTGTGTTTTTACCTTATGAGGCTGTTTAACATGTAATTACATACACATACACTATATATATATATATATATATATATATATATATATATATATATTATCATTGGTTGGTCCAGCTTTATTTAATTCTAACTATTATGCATTGGGGGTTTTGGCTAGGTGTTCCCAATATGCTATCTGCCCTTTCTTGAGGGGACTGTTTTTGAGACATTCCTTGTAATTTGAAAAAAAAAATAAAAAATTTTTATCTACTTAATAAAGAATTTTTTTTTTTTTATGCAATTGCATATGTAGTTGTTGGTTCATATTATTATTATAGACAGTGCCCCCCATAAGGTCTTAAGTCATCTTATTGATACATTCTTTTTATTTCTGATTTCCCTTATAACTGGGACCGGTATATTAGCACCATTCACAGGGGAATTTAGCAAAGGTGATTGGGACTCCTGGAACTCAGCAGCTCTGATTGCCTCGTTAAATTTAGTGATCATAAGTTCACTGGGTTCAAAGAAGGAAACGTGGATAGTGCCTCCTAATCTGGATACACAAATGATGGTTTAGGATTGTGAATACAGAGATTAAGAGGGTACAGAAGGTAATAAAATTTATTCTCCCTTTTGGAAGTCTGGCTGTGTCTGACAGTCAGCTACCCATTGACACAGCTGCACGATCTTGTGCAAGCTATTTAGAACATCATTGCAGAGCAATGTGGGAACTGACCAGGAATCGGGGACCATTTATCAGCTGTCAGGTTCCCTTTAGCAAGCTATCAGAATTGATTTGTCACTCAAACATATTTCTATATTAAAAGTTACTTTCTGAAGCACTTACTTTCATAGAATTTGTCATTACAGTAGTCTGTATCACAACACTTTGTGCTAACCACGAGAGAGAAATCACTGTTTACCCATCCATAAGGAGTCTCATCACAAGGAACATTATATGAGCCTCCCTTGTATATTGAGTGAATAACAGAAGACATGAAGGCTTCTAAATCCTGTTTGCAGCCTGTCTGTATTCAAGCTTCCTGACGCTATTAGGACTGACTACTTCCCAGCCGGTTCTTGCTCTGCTAGGGGCTTCTCTGCTACCTGTCAACATTTCCTGATTCCTGTGCCTCAGATTCCTGGAGCTCATCTCCACCCAGGAAGGGGGCAGAGACCCCTGAAACGCGTAGACTTGTTCATGCTTCCTTAATAAATGACTTGGAAAATTATCCTTTGTATTGAATGGTGATAAGCGCGGCGCTGATCCTCGACTTCTTTATGAAACTTCTATCTCATTGTTATGGGTCCGCAGCTGTCTCCACTGACTTCTATGCTTCATGAGGTGTTGTGACTCTCACAACATCCATAGAGGGATGGCCCTATGACGTCACTATGACTATTTATTGTATGTCTGATCCTTTGTAAGACAGATTTGATGTTATTTGTATACTGACGGTCCTGAGGAAGGGAGCAGGTGCTCCTGAAACGCGTAGACCTGGATGAAAATAAAGTGACATTGGTCTGACTATCTGAACTAGTGATCCTTTGGCGCGGCATCAAACACCAACTTCTATTGTCTTCTGTTATCTGCCACTGGGTGGCTGCAGCCGTGGATCGATTATTCATGCTGATATAGTGGTTGTGTCTTTCACAACCACATCTGGTGAGTAGCATTACTCCCCCCTCCCCTCCCTACATTTTGTTGGGTAAGACCCTATTGGCGCTTGTTTATCCACAGCTTTTTTATTCATTTGTATATTGAGTGGTAAGTTCCATCTGAAAAAATAATTTTGCACATTAAAATGTAAATAGCTTTATAAAAAAAATTAAAGCATAATTGCACATCATAAAAACAACAACATCGTGTAAATAAATGCATTAAAAAAATTGTTAAAAGGCAAAAGAACATTACTGGCCTCTTTATACAAAGAAATAAGAAGATAAGTTAGTCCACAATTGGATGTCTCACAAAACCAGAAAATATTGCAGAAAGTTTATCAATTATAAATTTATACTTACTATTTTTATAATCCTCACAAATTGTTAAACATTGCTCGCCCTCAGGATATTCTTTTACTTCTTGCTCACAAGTATCTGAGTTCCTTTTATGACAGTGATAGCATTTGATGCCGGCAGCTAGGATTAAAACACATAATTTATTAGCTACCAGAGGAAGAGAGATTGAAAAATACAAGCACACATAGAAAATAAAAATTCAAAATAGGAGTGGCAAGATAGTTTTTTAAACTTTTGAAAAATAGTGAGGTACCGCCATGGGCACGTACACTCCTCACAATAATAAATTTACCTCATGTTCACAGGCAGAATTCAACTAATTCTATACACCATGGTCTGATAATATTTTCCAAACCAAATGAAGCTATAGAAATCAAATCAATATTAAAAATTATTAATTAATAATTTTTAATATTGATTTGATTTCTGTAGCTTCATTTGGTTTGGAAAATATTATCAGACCATGGTGTATAGTGTTATATTTTGAAGCTTCATCACTTAGTGGGGAAATAAAACTTAAGCTGGCATAATGTGAATAAAATAATTCAATTAATTGCAATATGAAACCTTAAATTACATCAATATCTGTCCAATACAAAGAAAATAGTGGACATTGGATTAAAAAATGTAAAAAAAAGTTACAGACTAAAATCATCTTCACTAGGTCTACATTACTTCTTGCAGGACAAACAGAATTCTTTGGCAGAGAGTGAACTAATTTTATTGTGTCTGAGCTCATTCCATGGAGCTGACATTTTGAAAAATAGTGAGGTTTAGACATGGTACTGCCATGGGTACCTACACACCTCCCAATAATAGAATTATTATATATAAAATATTGGTTATTGGATTATAAAATGTAAATAAAGATCTTAAAGCCTAATCAGGACTAAAATCATCTTCAACGGGTCTATATTACTTTTTGTAGGACAAACATAGAAACCTTTGGTGGAGAGTGAACTTCTAATTTGTATTGTGTCTGAGCTCATTGCATGGAGCAGAAGTTTTTTGTATAAAATTACTTTGAACTATACCTGTTTTGTGATCAAATACATTGTTTCTCAGAAAAACATATTTAGTAAGAAATCTACTATACCCTGTTTAGAATATCAATACATCAAACTCTTTACTTAATGTTCAATAACAGCACTTTTTATGCTATAATTGGGCAAACTACATATCAAAAATTACAATTTAACCTCTAAACAGACTTACCAATATGAAGTGAGACGGTAAGAGGAAGATGCTGATTATGACAGGCTTCATTTTTTTCTGTTTCTGATTAATATTCCAATTTCGTACTTCTGAGACTTCTCACTACAGGAGTCTTTACTCAGAGAATGGTGCAGTGATTTTTATACTCTCAATGGCTGACAAGGAGAAGATGGATCATCGATGATGATGATGGAACATTGAGTTTCAGGGTGTTATCTGTTGCCTCATTTATTTTTCAACAGGACAATGACCCCAAACACACCTCCAGGCTGTGTAAGGGCTATCTGGCTAAGAAGGAGAGTGTTGAGTTGCTACACCAGATGATCTGGCCTCCACAGTCACCAGACCTGAACCCAATCGAGATGGTTTGGGGTGAGCTGGACCGCAGAGTGAAAGCAAAAGGGCCAACAAGTGCTAAGCATCTCTGGGAACTCCTTCAAGACTGTTGGAAAACCATTTCCGGTGACTACTTCTTGAAGCTCATCAAGAAAATGCCAAGAATGTGCAAAGCAGTAATCAAAGCAAAAGGTGGCTACTTTGACAAACCTAGAATGTAAGACATAAAAAAAGTGTGAAACAACTGAAAATAAGTATTTCATTCCACATGTTTTAATTCATAGTTTTGATGTCTTCAATGGGAATCTACAATTTTTAGAGTCATGAAAATAAAGAAAACTCTTTGAATGAGGTGTGTCCAAACTTTTGGTCTGTACTGTATATATATATATATATATATATATATATATATATATACTGGAGGTCAAAATTACAGAGCAACACACTATTTCCTAAATGTTACTGTCATTGGGTCGTCCTATGTGATTAAAACCTAATAAGGAGGAACTAGAGCACATTGCTGAAAATAAATCAATATCTATCAATATCAAGATCATTAAAGTGCACAGTGCAATACATAATGATACATAATATTAGACATATGAGAGAAGAATGGGGGACATGATGTACACAAAAACACAAATGCCGGGTACGGACACAGGAAAAATGTTCATAACGTGAGGGCTCACATATAGCCTGACACTAGAAATGGAAACCAGGTGGAAGTCAGAGAATCTCTAAGCAGGTGGTTAAATTACCAATGTAGCAAAAAATAAACCCTGTAGAGGAATAACTCGTTAGAGCAGATGCTTATATAACAGGGGTAAACCCTGTAGGTAAATGAGCCAAACACCAGGGGTTTAGTTAACAAAAAGTAAGGTATGTAGACAAATAAACCATGTGTCTGGTTTCAAAAACAGGGGTAAACCTTGTAAAGAAAATGTGGCTACTATGGTTGGAAAAACAACAAGGTTATTATATGCCCTTAAACAGGGGTAAATCAGGAGATCATAAGAAGGTAGAATGGGCCAGAGTAACAGGGGTAAACCCTGTAGGAAAATGGACTATAAATCAGATAATTGATTAAAAAGAAGTACCAATATGGTATAGTGTAGTACCAATGGGTGTGGTATAATACCAATATGGTTGTTATATGCCCGTTGAGTAAGGGTAAGCCCAGTGAGGAAAAAAATAGAACCCTGTGAGGGATCAGGGGTTCCCTGGACAAATAAGATGTAACAATTAAGGGGATAAACCCTGAAGAAGTTAACTAGATGGATAAATATTGATACCTGGAAATGTATAAAGTGTCTGACAGGAGCAGGGCAAAGTGCCCGTGGGGAGACATTTACCTGAGATCGGTGCTGGTAGGCCTGACGCACGTTTCGCGGCGCTTTAGCAGTTTGCTGGCCGCTTCATCATGGGGGAGAGTAGGCTGTGTCCATACCCGGCATTTGTGTTTTTGTGTACATCATGTCCCCCATCCTTCTCTCATATGTCTAATATTATGTATCATTATGTATTGCACTGTGCACTTTAATGATCTTGATCTTCAATAAATATTGATTTATTTTCAGCAATTTGCTCTAGTTCCTCCTTCTTATCATGTATCTTTGAGCTGCTGCTAACCTGGTGTGGGTTCTCCACACTAGGTCCCTTTTTTTGTTTTCTTAATGGAATTTAAAAGTCTCGTGATTATATCCTAACATGAGGAAACTCACAGTATTTTAAGCTTATTTCATAAATTATTGTGTTTTTTTTCAAAAGCAAATAATAAAAATGTAAATGAGATAAATGAAAAAGAACACTGACCAAAATTAGAGAACACTTTCAGATACCTGCAGGTTATTGGTGTTAACCTGGCACCTGGTCCTAATTTCCTTAATAGTCTGGCAAATCCTATGTAAATGGTAGCCTAACTTTCCAGTTTGCACTGACTTTGCAGTTCAAAAATGACTGAAACCCACCGGCAGCAGGTTGTCCAGATGAAGACCAAAGGGGTAACCCTATCAGCCATTGCAAGAGACGTTTGTCATTCCAAGTCTGTGATTTTGAGAATATTGCATCTTTACAACATCACAAACTCTTTCAAGTCCCCCAATAAGGCTGGATGCCCTCAAAAGACAGATGCAAGAGTGGACAGGATAATGCGGAGAATCTCTATGGGTAATTGTTTCACTACTGCAGGTAGAATTGCTTGCCAGTTAAGCACTGAACATGGTAAGGATATGTCTTGTCATACAATGTCACAACGTTTAAGAGCATTTAGACTGAAAAACCACTCTGCAGTAACCAAACCTCACATTAGCAGAAAGAATCAAAAAGCTAGACTCACCTTTGGTGAGGAGCATGTTGTGTGGACAGAAGAGACGTGGCCCACAGTTCATTTTTGGGATGAAAGCAAGTTTAAGTTATTTGGGTCTGATGGGAAACATTATGTTCATCAACAAACTGGGGAAAGACTGAACCCAAAGTGTATTAATAAGTCAGTGACAGACGGTGGAGGAAGTGTCATGGTTTGGGGAATGGTTTCTGCAGCCGGAGTTGGACCTCTCATACACCTACATGGCAGAGTGAATGCAAGTGCAGATCAGAACTTTCTTCAACAGCACGTGGCTCCTTACTTGTGTTCATCACTCAATCAGCAGCAATTTTCATGCCGGACAATGCCACCTGTCACACAGCAAAACGGGTAAAGCAGGTCCTTGAAATAGAAAACATTGAAACAATTAAATGGCCACCCAGAGTCCTGATCAAAACCCAATAGAAAACCTATCGAAAATCCTTGGGGACAAAGCTATGGCCAAGAAACCCACAACAGTCAAAGAGTGGAAGAGACTGGAAGAAGAGTGGGCCAAAATCAGTGGCGTAACTAGAGTGTGATGGGCCCCGGTGCGAAAGTTGGACCTGGGCCCCCCTCCGGACGTTGGTCAGATGAATGGGCACCTGTAGCGTTTTAAATCCTGTCCTGTCTCTAATGCATAATTAAAAAAATATAAATAGTTTTAAAAAAATTCTACTCATCTTGCCTCTGCTCCCACATCACCAAGTGTCCTCTGTAGCGAGCGCGGAGTGGCCTGCAGTTGACATCAGAGTGTGTCCTATAGAGCATGACGGTACTACCATGCTCTGCCCCCAGTCACGGTATGGACGTCAGCTGCCAGCCACTGTTTGCCCGGCAGCGGGTATAGCAGTGCAGGGACCCAGCGGGTCAATGTGCTGTGATGCATTTCAGCTGGATGTGCGCCCTCAGACGCTCATCCAGCTGAAGTAGGAGCTGGGGTTGGCTGGTCCCCTGTACCTTTGGGCCTGGAAACAATCTCTACGTTTCTCTACGTTTGTGATCGTTACTCCCCTGCCTGCTCTCCTCACCCCAACCACCAACTATAGGCTTCTGAAGTCACCTCACGTATTGTAAAGTTAAAGCACCCTCCCAGGACATACTGCATCAAATCTACTTTAGGCCATGTGCTCACATTGCGTTTTTATGTGCAGAAAATCTGCACATAAAAACGCATGTTTGGAACAAAAAAAAGCAACTGAAAAAAATGAGCATTTTTTATTGCGTTTGCGTGTTTTTTCACCTACTTCTTTTTGAGCGTTTTTTAGTCATGGCAATCATGGGGGTTCAAGCGCTGTACCCCCGCGGTCGCCAGGTCCTGGCTCTCGCTGCCAGGAGCAGTACCCGCGCCGCTCTCGGAAGTTTAACCCTCTAAATGCTGCAATCAATGTGATTGCTACATTCAGAAGGCAGGGAGAGGCATCGCTTACCCCTCTCTGGCGATCGGGTCCCTGTAGTGCAATCACAGGGATCCGATCACTGCCATGGCAACCCTAGGTAATCACCATGATGACCCCGGTTTACTGAGGTATGGATCGCCTCACAAACCAGGGTACCTCCGTCACCAGAGTTCCCTGCAACAAGGTCCCGTGGTAAAGACCACAAGGCCTAGGTGCAGGAAACCCTGGTGACATCACAAGGTGAACTGAGTTCATGGCGGCGGATCTGCAGGACTCCCCGGTGATCCGCAGGCATGAACTCGATTCACCTTGTGATATCACGGGACTTCCCAGAAGCAATGTCCTGCAGTAAAGACTGAGATAAGGAAATGGCTGCAGGGAGCCCCAGTGACATCAAAAAAAGTATATAACATACAAATATTCAACGTGGGCATTACACATGCGTTTTTTCCTGCATTTTTCACTGACTCCATTGAAGTCAATTGGTTAAAAAGCAGGAAAAAATGCAGAAACTGACACGCTGCTTCTATTTTCAGCAACAAAAACTGCAAAAAACAGCGTGGGCACAGCAAGTGAGGATTCTCAGACTTTGCTGAGATGATTTTTCCTTGCTTTTATAGATTAAAAAAGCAAGGAAAAACGCATGAAAAAAGCCACGTGTGCACAAGGTCTTCTGTGTATGTAGCTGAGCAGTGCACAGTAATTTAGCTGGATTTAGATACAGGACCTGGCTGTGCGGCTTTCATCAAACTGCTGCAAACACTCCCTCCCCTCTGCTCACATTGTGCCTGATTCTGTGGGCTGGCCCCAATCACCTGATCAGCCTCATCCCCCCCCCCACCACCAAATCCCAAAGTGTCCAAAGCAGCATACATTATTACATTAAGATAACATAGAACGTAAAGAAGGTCAGATGCACTTTCCTGCCACAGCTCAGCCCTCTCCACATGATCGCACATCAGTAAATAAACAATCAGACGCTGTCGGTGACTGCACAGAGCGATGGAAGGGAAGCAGAGTATATACAGCCTGCGCTGCTGCCCTCACCTGTTATGTCTCCTGCAGAGGCCGGCAGCACAGTGTACAGTACTCACGTGCAGAGACTGGAGGGGGCAGAGCTCACGCTGCCCGGCCGCTTCTACTGAAAATGCAGTGTAGTGGGTGGGCCTACCCCCTACTTGTTTAGCATAGCTACCCGGCACTGTGATTATTAAAAGTGTTGAATTTTATGTTTTTATGTGATGTGGTAGGGCACCCCCTAGTGGCCGGGTGGGACGGCTGTTGCCACCGGGGAGGAGGAGTCGGCCGGATATCTAGGCGAGGTCTGAGTGTGTGTGGGGGAGAGAGATCCGGGTCAGCGGGGTGCGAGCATCTGCAGCGGCAAGTGCGATAGTGTGAGCGGAACATCAAGGGACACCAGAGAGGAGGAGGTGGACGTAACCTCAAAGCCTATTCTGCCGGTGTGGGTCCGGTGTATGCTTGGCTGAATAGTGGGTGCCCGAAGGAAGTAGAGTACGGAGGGCATATCCCCACCCGAGGTGGCGTCTGGTCAGGGTGTCCCCAGCTCCACTAATATTGCCGTGATCCGCTGACCGGAGTGGTTTTTACCGGAGTGTCTGTCGAGCTGAGAGATCCGGGACAGCAGTGTGTGCACTTGGGCAGAGTGTGAGCGAAACAGCACGGGACACCGGAGATAAGGAGGTGGACGCAACCTCAGAGCCTATTCTGCCGGTGTGGGTCCGGTGTATGCTTGGCTGAATCGTGGGCGCCCTAAGGAAGTAGAGTACGGAGGGCATATTCCCACCCGAGGTGGCGTCTGGTCAGGGTGTCCCCAGCTCCACTGAAAGTCTACAACTGCCTGTTTCTTTACTGTCTGCTGTTCGGATTATAGGACTGTGCTGAATAAATGTTCTCTTTTATTGCATTCAACTCCTGCCTGAAGTCTTTTTGTGTAATGGAGAACGGAGACACTGACACACACTGTTTTAACTCTGGAGAAGTGATGAAGCCAGGGATGTGCCTGCACCATAGTGCTGCCACGACTACACAGCCAGAGGCCTCCCTGCCTGGTCACTTCATGTGGCGTAGTCGGCAGGATGCGAGTCCCCTGCTAGGGACCCAAGAGACTGGAGATCAGGTCGTGCCTGAAGCACAAGATCCGGACCATGATACAAGATTTCCAGTCCCGTGGTGGGAAGAGAACCTAGTACCCGTAGCGTTGGACCGGGTACAAGATGGCGGCAAGGAGGCCGTTATCTGTGAGGAAGAGAAGGCGCGGAAAATTGGCGCCAAAAGAAGAGCCTGGGGCTGGCCGGCGCCGAAGAAAAAGGACAGAGTACTCCGCCCAAAGAGGGGAGGCGCCAGCTCCAGGGCATTAAAGACGAAGAAAAAGGAAAAAAAGTACCTCAGCGGAGGAGTCGAGATGATGCGCAAGGCTGGGGGTGGAGTTTGTTCAAGAGCGGGAAACGAAGACCCGCCTCCACTTCCTCCAGTCTCAGCGTCGACACCACCGCCATTACCAGCGATTCCGTTGAGAACCGAGATGGAGAACTTTGGGCAACCTGCGGAGTTGGCGACGACTATGGCCCTCATCAGCCTTGGCCGAGGCCGACCCCGGTTCGCCCCTGCTAACGAGGCCGCGATAGCGGATCTCCCCATTGGGCCGGGAGGCTCTACAAGACCGGACAAGGTCTCTTGGAAGACCTCATGGGACGCTCAAACCGGGAGCACCATTACAGAAGTGAAGGCGACCTATGCTACCCCGCCCATGCCAAGCCGTCCGGGGGTTGCTGTTTTCCCATGGGACACCCCGCAGCTTAACGCCGCCGCCACACCATTTGTCCCGGCGCCGGAGTCGGCCGAGGAGTTAGCCGGGCGTCTAGAGGAGGACCATCTGGGCTTCTTCTGGGACCCAGTCATCGCCCCGCCGGAGAAGGCGCGCCCCAGTGTTCCGCCCCCGAAGCCTGATCCCGTCCGGGAACGGCTCCTGGCTGAGACCATAGTCCGGGAAATGCTGTCCGGTCCCGGTGGAGAGGATCTGGCCCAGCAGTTTGTGACCGGGGTGGTTGTTAAGTTCAACCAGCAGGAGGGGTATGGATTCATCCGTGAAGTAGAGACCGGGGATGACTACTTCTACAACCGAGTTCACCTGGACGTAGAAGGACTCCCCAAGCGACTCCATACCCTGTGGCCGGGCGAGAAAGTCAGCTTCTTGCCGGACAAAGGTAGCCGCGGTCTGTTTGCGGTGTGTGTTTCCCGCATGCCCACCACCCGGGAAGCGGAGCAGTGGCAGGAGGAGATTGCGTGGGAGGAGCAGCAAGAGCGACGACAGAGCCGTACCAGACCGGCCGCGCCTCCTCAACCCCGGCGCGTACCGACGGCTGCCCCGGAAACAGTGGCAGAGCCAGCCCTCGATCCGGAGAAGCTTCCAACCGTGGTGGCGGTGACGCAAAATGTCAACAACAAACCAGTTTTCATGCTGGACGCGTCGCCCGCCGCACCACCACCGTCCCGGGCAGAGACGCCATCACCGCCAAGAGGTGCTGCAGCAGCTGTGCCGGAGGAGTCGTGCTACGCTCCGGTGTCTTTCAGGCGGATCCGCCGCCAGCCAGGACAATCTCTGGGGGCCTATATCCAGGCTCAAGCGGAAGAATGGAAGAGAGCCTGGCCCCCAGAGTAAGCTGTTCGCTCCAGCACCTGTGAAGACCGGAATTGTTGTAAACCGGCAGAAAGTTGCTTTTGTTGAAAAGTTTTACGGGCCTGTTGCCCTTCAGCAAAGACCGGGAGCGCTATTGAAGCCTCCGGGCACCTTCAGCAAAGACCGGGAGCGCTATTGAAGCCTCCGGGCACCTCCAGCAAAGACCGGGAGCGCTATTGAAGCCTCCGGGCGCACATCTAAGACCGGGAGCGCTGTTGAGCCTCCGGGCGCTATCCAGAGACCGGGAGCGCTGTTGCGCCATAAAGCGTCCCTAAAGACCGGGAGCGCCGCTGAACTGGTGCCGCTGTTGAGGACTGACCCAGAAGGTTTTTATGTGCTAATATGTTTAAAGTTTTAGAGCCTTGCCGGGAGGCTCGGATTTTTAAGAGGGGAGGCATGTAGTGGGTGGGCCTACCCCCTACTTGTTTAGCATAGCTACCCGGCACTGTGATTATTAAAAGTGTTGAATTTTATGTTTTTATGTGATGTGGTAGGGCACCCCCTAGTGGCCGGGTGGGACGGCTGTTGCCACCGGGGAGGAGGAGTCGGCCGGATATCTAGGCGAGGTCTGAGTGTGTGTGGGGGAGAGAGATCCGGGTCAGCGGGGTGCGAGCATCTGCAGCGGCAAGTGCGATAGTGTGAGCGGAACATCAAGGGACACCAGAGAGGAGGAGGTGGACGTAACCTCAAAGCCTATTCTGCCGGTGTGGGTCCGGTGTATGCTTGGCTGAATAGTGGGTGCCCGAAGGAAGTAGAGTACGGAGGGCATATCCCCACCCGAGGTGGCGTCTGGTCAGGGTGTCCCCAGCTCCACTAATATTGCCGTGATCCGCTGACCGGAGTGGTTTTTACCGGAGTGTCTGTCGAGCTGAGAGATCCGGGACAGCAGTGTGTGCACTTGGGCAGAGTGTGAGCGAAACAGCACGGGACACCGGAGATAAGGAGGTGGACGCAACCTCAGAGCCTATTCTGCCGGTGTGGGTCCGGTGTATGCTTGGCTGAATCGTGGGCGCCCTAAGGAAGTAGAGTACGGAGGGCATATTCCCACCCGAGGTGGCGTCTGGTCAGGGTGTCCCCAGCTCCACTGAAAGTCTACAACTGCCTGTTTCTTTACTGTCTGCTGTTCGGATTATAGGACTGTGCTGAATAAATGTTCTCTTTTATTGCATTCAACTCCTGCCTGAAGTCTTTTTGTGTAATGGAGAACGGAGACACTGACACACACTGTTTTAACTCTGGAGAAGTGATGAAGCCAGGGATGTGCCTGCACCATAGTGCTGCCACGACTACACAGCCAGAGGCCTCCCTGCCTGGTCACTTCAGCAGGAACCGCTCTCACTGACAGGAGCGGCTGCTGATCTGCAGCGCGGGCCCCTAACCTGCGGGCCCGGTCGCAATCGCGACCCCTGCGACCGCGGTAGTTACGCCCCTGGCCAAAATACCCCCTGAGCAGTGTAAGAGACTAGTGATGTCCTGTGGCCGCAGATGTGCTGAAGTCATTCACAGCTACAGCCGGTACATGTCCTACTGATTGTGACTGCTGTTCCCTTCAGAAAATTTAGTGATAATCTCTCTCCGTGCTACAGTCATTGCTGGTCTCTAATTATCATTATCACATGTTGGGTAAAATAAAGTTTATGTTGATACAAAAAACCTGCAAATGTTTATCAACGTATACATTGTTGTCTAATTTTGATCTTCAGCGTATGTATATATATATATCTATATATAGATATAGATATATATATATAATGTGTGTATATAATATATACACACAAACTATATATATATATATATATATATATATATATATATATATATACATATTTACACATTATATATATATATGTATATATATATATATATATATATATATACAGTATATAAACAAGCATATACTCACCCTCTGGATGGGTGCCATTACAGCTGTGTTAGCGCTGTGTCTGCAAGCAATGTTATGTCATGTGTGGCACTGATAGGTTTCTGTATATAGAAGCTAACAGGCTATCACAGGTTACAGTACCCAGTCTTGAGGCGCTGAGTGATCTCTCGGAAGTGGGCATCTCCGTAAGGTCACTCAATGCCTCAAGACTGGTAGCAACTACTGGTAGAGCAGTCTAAAACCCATGGCTAGAGTTAGCCAGTAGCGGTGTTAAGGCCCCCAACCTCACACTTTTCCGAGAGGTCACTCAGCGCCTCAAGACTGGCATCTACTGGTGGTGCAGTCAAAAAACCTTGGCTAGGGGTAGCCAGAAGCAGAGTTAAGGCCCCAGCCTCCCATACATTTAACATTGTGAAGCGGATAGTGAACTAAAGAGGCTAAGTATGTTGAACATCAGTTCCAGTTTTCCCATTTGTCCTGAAAATGGTCAGAAATGTACAAATTCACATATAACAAATTAATTTCTATGCTGATTTGGGACATTCGTGGAAGTCTAATACCCGAACAAGGTTCTAGAAGCTTTTCTGATGTCATCAACTGAAAAAGCTGACAATTCCCAAAACTTGATCCTAGTCACTCCAAAAAGCTGGTCTCAGAGGTCTCACTCTTTAAACACTATACATTAATGTGGACTTATGACAGGGCACCTTGGGTTGGGTTCTTGGAGTAGCTACTGGGTGGAGTTACAAGCCTGAACCAATAATAAACTACCATGCTCAGTAAGTAGATGGAAAGAATCTTGAGACAAAACCATAGTCTGTTGAATATCAGGGGTCATAGCTCAAGAGGTCAATAAAAATCATAGGGCAAAGAGTGACAAAGACAAAAGTGCAAATAGGGCCTTAACTAAGTAACAACCAATTTGATAATGAGGGTTGATGCTCCTATGATTTGGTTGGAAAGGCACAACCCTTTATAATATATCTGGGTGGAAGGCTGCTGCAGATCCATGCTGTAGATTATAGCAAACTAGAGGAGATGAATGAGATAAAGGGAACCGGTCACCAGTTTTGGGGCCTATAAGCTGTGGCCACCATCACTGGGCTCTTATATACAGCAGTCTAACATGCTGTATATAAGAGCACAGGTCACGCTGTAGAACATCAAAAACACTGTATAATACTCACCTAGAAGGTCGCTCCGGTGCACAACAGTCAGATGGGTGGCACCGTTCTCTGGGACCGGCGCCTCCTCTTTCGGACATCTTGCTCTTCCTTCTTCTGAAGCCGGCGTGTATGACATGTCCTACGTCATACACACTAGCCGGCACTGAGGTCCTGCACAGGCACACTACAATACTTTGATCTTCCCAAAACTGGTGACAGGTTCCCTTTAAGATCTGTACTGCCGGAAATCCAATGATGAAACAGGAGTCGAGGCATTTTGAAGTGGGCTCTTATCTGTCAACACATTTTAAAGAAAAATCTTCTTCATCAGGACAAACCACCATTTTAACCTGTTCATCTTCTCTGGGTTGCTAGAATCTGGATATCAGAAAATGAATCTGCATAAATATGTGAGGTAAACCAATCACAATAACTCCCGGAGTTTAAATAGAGTGTGGTACTGCCCAGTAGGCCTCAGCAAGGAGCTGATTATTCCTGCTAAGTAGCCAGACAAGCACATACTCCCTTTTTCTCTGGCTCGCAAGCTAACTCTACCCAGTTAAAAAAAATATAGCTGATTCTAGACCATTCATCAGCTGCAGAGTGGTCTCTTAAAAAGAATGATGGGGACCACCGGGTGCCTAGAGCTCATGTTTTGTAAAATCTGGGTTTGCTCCCATACTATGTGTGCTTCTATGGGTCTTTTATTCACCCTAAACATTGTCCTTTTAAGGACTTCCCTCAGTTCCCTCACACTATCTTTGTGGCCCAACTATCAAACTACCGCACTTAACCGGCAAGTCAGCATAGGGTACATACCTCAGGTCACACTGTCAATTACAACTTTTCCTGGAAATTGACAGACTGAGAACCATGTTTCCTCATGTCCAGCTACTTTGTGAGGGAATAACAAGTCAAACAAGTTTAGTGGTTTGTCAGCTTTGCTCAATTGGTGTATCACAGACCTGACTGGTGGTGCGGTGCCTATATTGTAGTTTACTGTTTCACCTTCCTGTGGACCCAGTGTCTGCCTGTGCACCACATTCAGCGTCTGGCCAGTGTTTCCAGCATCTCTTCTGTGACGCTGGGTTGAGCGGTTTCCCTACTTTAGGTCGCTCTCTGGTTGATAGGAGGGTTTTCTCTCCTGCTCCACATTATGGGTAATTGCTGGGCTTCATTAGGGAGTGGTGTTGGCCGGATCATCGCTGGTCATATTACCTGACTGGTGTCAGTAAATGTCTGGCTACTGGCTGTTGGGTGGATTGATCTTGATACTCGGCCCTGGATTGTTTTCAGACTCTGCTCTGCTTCATCCTCTGACCCTGCGTTCCATCTAGCTCCTGACCTTTGACTTCCTCCTGACTACATCCTTGTCACTTTTGTCCCTTATGTGCTCTCCTGGTTACCGGACCGCCGCATGACTTCTGACCCCGGTTTTGTCTTCTCCCTGTGTGTTGTTGCGTCCTCTCGACACTGACCTCGGCTTGACTGACTTCCTCTCTGCTATTGTGGCACACTTGATCACAAAGCCATCTAGTTACTACTCTGCCCCAAAACATATAGTGATTAGTTTCTTACTCTACTCGGTGAATTACTTTACAAGGTGCACATTTCACTGAGGGCAAAGCATTAACATAAGGTAGACAAGATATTGTAATGCAATTTTATTATTATTATTATTATTTATTTATAGAGCACCATTAATTCCATGGTGCTGTACATAAGGGGGTTACATACAAAATACGTATACAAGTTACAGTAGACAGACTAGTACAGAGGGAAGAGGGCCCTACCCTTGCGGGCTTACATTCTATAGGATTATGGGGAGGAGACAATAGGTGGGGTGTAGGTCAGGCGGCAGCTCCGCACGGTGGTCGGGCGGCAGCTCCGCACGGTGGTCGGGCGGCAGCTCCGCACGGTGGTCGGGCGGCAGCTCCGCACGGTGGTCGGGCGGCAGCTCCGCACGGTGGTCGGGCGGCAGCTCCGCACGGTGGTCGGGCGGCAGCTCCGCACGGTGGTCGGGCGGCAGCTCCGCACGGTGGTCGGGCGGCAGCGAGTTCATTGTAGATTGTAGGCATTTGCAATAACAATAATTATTATTATCGCTCAAACTGACATACAACTGATATTGCATGGGGTGCCTGTGTAAAACTATATTTACAGGGGTAGTCTCAAAATAACTTCTTTAAGGCCTAGGACTCATGGCGAGAAAAATGGTGCAAGTAGAATGCGATACCTCAGACCAATATTACTCTATGGGGCAGCTCTCATGAGCAATTATTTTCTCAGCCCTAATTGGACCGAGAAAACAGTCGCCACATGCGATCCTTTTCCACTCGCACCCATACAAGTCTATCAGATGAGAGAAACATCGCATTGTTCTCGTGTTACATCGGTGTAATGCGAGACCAGTGCGATTCTCACATCAGCCGGTAATGGAAGAGATTGGGAGATAAATCCCTCACTCTCCTCCGCAGCGCTGGCCCTCCCCTCCGCCGTGCCAGCCCTCCCTCTGCAGCGCCAGCCCTCCCCTCCACAGCGCCAGCCCTCCCTCTGCAGTGCCGGCCCTCCCCTCCGCAGCGCCAGCCCTCCCTCTGCAGCGCCGGCCCTCCCCTCCGCAGAGCCGGCCCTCCCCTCCGCAACTGTGGTCTGATCGCACGATCGGACCACAGTCACATGACACTCGCATGACACTCAGCTCCCACTGTGCTGCGAGCGTGTGCCGAATGTCATGCAAGCACTAACACAAATTCCCGTGTGGCCTCAGCCTTAGAATTTAGATTGCTATCACAACTATATCAGGGATTGGCGCAACTTATGACCTACACCTACACTTAGGGGATTCTTATGACATGGCCAACCTTCCACTAATTCTTTAATTTTTTAGGAGTTAAATTTATCTAAGTAGGTCCTGACTTTGTTTCTTTTAGTTTTTTGCTCTTTTCATTTTAGTTTCCATATAATATGTGCAGTAAAAAAAACCCTTGGGATATCCAATGACTTGGGATATCTAGTGTTTTGCTTCCTATTACTCGCCAATGTGCCCGAAGCTCCTTCTGGTCACGTACATGTTCCAGGTACATTGTGCACTAAGAAGTCAGTGGTACAGGTCTCACCGGAGGGTTGCTAAACAGAAACTAGGAAAAAGGATAAATCAAAGACAAGAAAGTTTGCGGTACTCACTGTAAGAAAATTCAAGGAAAAGGAACTAATGCTACCAAAGAAACCTAAAAATCACATTTTCTTTATTGATTTCTCCATAAACAAAATCAAAATGTCAATCTCATGTTAACCCTCTGACGCGTTTCGGGCGTCCCTTAGTCATAGAGATAATCCACCTTAAACAGTGACTATAAAGATAGTATTATTGTTCCCAATACATACAGTATACAGTCATGGCCAAAAGTTTTGAGAATGACACCAAAATTATCTTTTCACATGATCTGTTGGCCTCTGGTTTTTAATTGTGTTTGTCTGATGTTTACATCACATACAGAAATATAATTGCAATCATATTATGAGACCAAAAGGTTCTATTGACAGAATGAGTTAATGCAGCAAGTGAATATTTGCTGTGTTGACCCTTCTTCTTCAGGACCTCTGCAATTCTCCCTGGCATGCTCTCAATCAACTTCTGGAGCAAATCCTGACTGATCGCGGTCCATTTTTGCATAAGCAATGCTTGCATTTTGCCAGAATTTGTTGGTTTTTGTTTGTCCACCCGTCTCTTGTTGATTGCCCACAAGTTCTCAATGGGATTAAGATCTGGGGAGTTTCCAGGCCATGGACCCAAAATCTCTATGTTTTGTTCCATGAGCCATTTAGGGATCACCTTTGCTTTATGGCAAGGTGCTCCATCATGCTGGAAAAGGCATTGTTGGGCACCAAACTGCTCTTGGACAGTTGGGAGAAGTTGCTCTTGGAGGACATTCTGGTACCATTCTTTATTCATGGCTGTGTTTTTAGGGAAGACTGTGAGTGGTGCGATTCCCTTGGCAGAGAAGCAACCCCACACATGAATGGTTTCAGGATGCTTAACAGTTGGCATGAGACAAGACTAGTGGTAGCGCTCACCTCTTCTTCTCCTAATAAGCTGTTTTCCAGATGTCCCAAACAATCGAAAGGGGATTCATCTGAGAAAATGACTTTACCCCAGTCCTCAGCAGTCCACTCCCTGTACCTTTTGCAGAATATCAGTCGGTCCCTGATGTTTTTTCTGGAGAGAAGTGGCTTCTTTGCTGCCCTCCTTGAAACCAGGCCTTGCTCAAAGAGTCTCTGCCTCACAGTGTGTGCAGAAGCACTCACACCAGCCTGCTGCCATTGCTGAGCTAGCTCGGAACTGCTGGTAATCCGATCCCGCAGCTGAAACAGTTTTAAGATACGGTCCTGGCATTTGCTGGTCCTTCTTGGGCGCCCTGGAGCCTTTTTGGCAACAATGGAAGCTCTCTCCTTGAAGTTCTTGATGATGCGATAGATTGTTGACTGAGGTGCAATCTTTGTAGCTGCGATACTCTTCCGTTAAGCCATTTTTGTGCAGAGCAATGATGGCTGCACGTGTTTCTTTAGAGATAACCATGGTTAACTGAAGAGAAACAATGATAACAAGCACCAGCCTCCTTTTAAAGTGTCCAGTGGTGTCATTCTTACTTAATCATGACTGATTGATCGCCAGCCCTGTCCTCATCAACACCCACACATGTGTTACTGGAACAATCACTAAAACAATGTCAGCTGCTCCTTTTAAGGCAGGAATGCAATGATGTTGAAATGTGTTTTGGGGGTTAAAGTTCATTTTCTTAGCCAATATTAACTTTGCAAGTAATTGCTGTTAAGCTGATCACTCTTTATGACATTCTGGAGTATATGCAAATTGCCATTAGAAAAACTTAAGCAGTAGACTTTGTAAAAATTAATATTTGTAGCATTCTCAAAACTTTTGGCCATGACTGTACATTGTATAATTTCAATTATCAATAATAGCACTTTTTATGCTATAATTGGCCGAATTATAAAATAAAGATAACAAGTTAACCTCTGAACAGACTTACCAGTATAAAGTGATATGGTAAGAAGAAAGATGCTGATTTTGGAAGGCTTCATTTTTTTCTGTTTCTGATTAATATTTCCAATTTCTTAATTCTGAGACTTCTCAATAAAGGAGTCTTTACTCAGAGAATGGTGCTGAGATTTATATACTCTCAATGGCTGGCAAGGAGATGATGGATCATCGATGATGATGATGATGGAACATTGAGTTTCAGGGTGTTATCTGTTGACCATTCAGACTTCAGCTCCTGGCATTTTTTATATATTTGTATTTAATTCACGCTTCCAGTTAATAACACAATGGAGATACCTCGACTTTCTATGCCAAATAAAATTTCCAATAATCTATTTGATCAGCCTTGGAGGCTAAGCGGTTTGTAATAATGTACACATAAAGCTGACAACATGCTTACTTCCTTATGATCCATAAAATTTATTAATTTTTTATAAATCTTGGGAATAATTTATAAACTATATATTTCATTGTGATTTGGTATGCAAGTCAGCGTAGGGTTCATAGGGTTCATAGGGTTCATCGTCAGCTCACACTGTCAATTACAGCTATTCCTGGAAATTGACAGACTGGAAACCATGTTTCTTCATATCCAGTTTATTGGTTTGTCAGCGTACAACCACCTTTGGTCAATTGGTGCATGTTTCTCTAAAGGCAAAACATTAGCATAATACCGACAAGATATAGTAATTAGGGATGACCGAATACCTCAAATATTCGGCTTCGCGAATATTTGCCTAATAGTTGGCCGCTATTCGACTATTCGTGAATATTCGATGCACAATGTAAAGTGGGCTTTACACGCTGCGATATCGGTCCTGATATCGCCAGCGTGGGTACCCGCCCCCATCTGTTGTGCGACACGGGCAAATCGCTGCCCGTGCCACACAACATTGCCCAGACCCGTCACACATACTTACCTGCCCGGTGACGTCGCTGTGACCGGCGAACCGCCTCCTTTCTAAGGGGGCGGTCCGTGTGGCGTCACAGCGACGTCACTGAGCGGCCGCCCAATAGCAGCGGAGGGGCGGAGCTGAGCGGGACGTAATATCCCGCCCACCTCCTTCCTTCCGCATAGCGGCCGGGAGGCAGGTAAGGAGAGCTTCCTCGTTCCTGCGGTGTCACACGGAGCGATGTGTGCTGCCGCAGGAACGAGGAACAACCTCGTTACTGCTGCAGTAACGATTTTTGAGAATGGACCCCATGTCACCGATGAGCAATTTTGCACGTTTTTGCAACGATGCAAAATCGCTCATCGGTGTCACATGCAACGGCATCGCTAATGCGGCCGGATATGCGTCACCAATTCCGTGACCCCAACGAGTTCGCATTAGCGATGTCGTAGCATGTAAAGCCCCCTTAAGTCTAAGGGGCACTTTGCACACTGCGACATCGCAGGTGCGATGTCGGTGGGGTCAAATTGAAAATGACGCACTTCCGGCATCGCATGCGACATCGCAGTGTGTAAAGCCTGGATGATACGATTAACGAGCGCAAAAGCGTCGTAATCGTATCATCGGTGCAGCGTCGGCGTAATCCATGATTACGCTGACGCGACGGTCCGATGTTGTTCCTCGCTCCTGCGGCAGCACACATCGCTGTGTGTGAAGTCGCAGGAGCGAGGAACGTCTCCTACCGGCCTCACTGCGGCTTCCGTAGGATATGCGGAAGGAAGGAGGTGGGCAGGATGTTTACATCCTGCTCATCTCCGCCCCTCCGCTCTGATTGGCCGGCTGCCGTGTGACGTCGCAGTGACGCCGCACGACCCGCCCCCTTAACAAGGAGGCGGGTCGCCGGCCACAGGGACGTCGCACGGCAGGTGAGTGTGTGTGTGAAGCTGGCGTAGCGATAACTTTCGCTACGCCAGCTATCACCACATATCGCTGCTGCGACGGGGGCGGGGACTATCGCACTCGGCATCGCAGCATCGGCCTGCGATGTCTTAGTGTGCAAACCCCGCCTAAGGGAAACCAAAATAACAACTATTCGAAACTATTCAGGCTTCCCATAGACTTATCGAATATTCGCATAGAGGCGACCTATTCGTCCGATATTCGCAAAGCCAAATATTTCATGTATTTGATCATCCCTAATAGTAATGCAATAACAAAAAATATTATCGCTCAAACTGACAGAGGTCCTGACTTTGTTTTTTTATTTTTTTTGCTCTTACCTTTTATTTTCCATATTTTATGTGCAGCAAAAAAGACCCTTTCAGTTAAGGCGGCGTTACACGCTACGATTTATCTGATGATATGTCGTTGGGGTCACGGTTTCTGTGACGCACTTCCGTCATCGTTAGTGACGTCGTTGCGTGTGACACCTACGTGCGACTCCGAACGATCGCAAATAGGTTCAAAATCGTTGATCGTTGACACGTCGTTCAGTTTCAAAATATTTGGAACGCAGCAGACATATTGCTATGTTTGACACCCTGCCAACGACGAACAACATCCACACGACCGCCTAGGTCAAACAATATATCGCTGATCGCTGTTGCGTCGTTTGTGAGATGTGTACGTGTGACCGCAAATAAATGACCTATGTGCGATCTCGACAAATCGTAACAATGATCTGGGCGTGTCACATCGCTACTGAGATCGTCAGATAAATCGTAGCGTGTAACGGGGCCTTTAGTGACTTGGGATATCCAGTGTTTTGCTTCTTATTACTCACCAACCTCCCTAAGCTTCTTCTAGTAATGTACATGTTCCACGTACATTGTGTACAAAGAGGTCTGTGCTCCACGTCTCTCCGGAGGGTTGCTAAACAGAAAGTAGAAAAATAACTGATATGCCAAAGAAAAGAGAGTTTGCGGTACTCACTTCATGTATTCGCTTGTTTATCTCCTGTGCATTGTATGGGAGATGCTTTTATGCTTGCCTGCAGTATAGATAAGAAAATTCAAGGGGAAGGAATTGGAATCAGGAAGTAATCAGCTACAGGGATAGGACGACTGGTTGTAATTAAAGGAAAGATGAATGCGGCCAAGTACAGAGATCTCCTGGGAGAAAACCTCTTCCAGAGTGCTCTGGACCTCAGACTTGGCCAAAGGTTCACCTTCCAACAACACAATGACCCTAAGCACACAGCTAAAATAACACAGGAGTGGCTTCAGAACAACTCTGTGACCATTCTTGACCGGCCCAGCCAGAGCCCTGACCTAAACCCAATTGAGCATCTCTGGAGAGACCTGAAAATGGCATCCACCAATGTTCACCATCCAACCTGAGAGAACTGGAGAGGATCTGCAAGGAAGAATGGCCGAGGATCCCCAAATCCAGGATCCCAAGAAGACTCATGGCTGTACTAGCTCAAAAGGAGGATGCTTCTACTCAATACTGAGTGAAGGGTCTGAATAATTATGACCATGTGATATTTCAGGTTTTTCTTATTAATAAATTTGCAAAAAAAATTCTACATTTCTGTTTTTTATCTGTCACGATGGGGGATGAGGTGCAGAGTGTACATTAATGAGAAAAAAAATGAACGTTTTTGATTTTACCAAATAACTCCAATGAAACAAAGAGTAAAAATTTCAAAATCATCGGAATACCTCCCGTACCCACTGTATTTGTGAAAATATCAGCATTTTGATGAAAATTTAGCAATTGTCAAACCTTTCATACCCTTAAACCACAGAGTTATGTCACACAAGATTAGTAACATTTCCCATTGTTGCTATTGTTTTTCCAAAGTTCACTGAAGGGGTTAATTAGTGTAACAGATTTATAGATAGGGTTGTTCCGGACGTGATGATACCAAATATGTTTACTTCTGTTGTTTACTTTTTGACATAGTTATACGTATTTATTGATTTTTTTTATTTTTATCTTCTTTATTTTCAAGTTTTTTTTATATTTTTACAATATTTTTTCTCACTTTTTTACTTAGTCTCTATATGGTACATTAAATTTTATTTGTCTGATTGCTGGTACAATGTATTGCAATGCAGCAGCGTATAGGCAAGAGCATAAACGTTCCTCACCAAAATGTTGCCATTCTGATTTTAACTACTCTTGGAGGCGCACCACTTTTTTTTTTATGTTAGAGAAACACTTCATACTCACTATATGGAGCACTGCTTTTGTGTGTATGAGTATATATATATATATATATATATATATATATATATATATTTATTTATTTTTTTACATATATATATATATATATATATATATATGTATACAGTACAGACCAAAAGTTTGGACACACCTTTTGTTTTTATGTAGTTTTTTTGTATTCAGTACAAACAGGGAGTGGCCCCCTTCTCAGCGAGCTGGACATTTCATTCTGTGAATCCCCCTGACTGTGTGTGTCCTGTTGGGACCCGGTCGCTCTCAGCCCTTAGCCACATTGAGGCCTATTTTAGACCCATGGTAAGGTTTTTATATTAGAGAGTGTAGGTACTATCCCAACTGGGTACACCTTGACGTTTGGTGGGATAGCTTTATGCTTTTTTTGATCAAAAACAGTGTTTACTAAGTACCCTATGTTTATATGCACTATGCTTTTATTTAGTTACAGCAGGGTATGTTTTCACAATTTTTTTCCTTGGTTTCTCTTTGTCTCATGGCCAGTGTGAACATGGTCTCACAAGTTCCATGTATACCATCTCATACTCCGGCTCACTTTTTTGTTTTTAACTGTTAAGAGGAGACCTTGTGCAGCAGGCCTTCATGGTAAAATAGTTGCTAAGGACAGGCAACAAGCAGAAGAGACTTGTTTGGGCTAAAGAACACAAGGAATGGACATTAGACCAGTGGAAATTTGTGCCTTGGTCTGATGAGTCCAAATTTGAGATCTTTGGATCCAACCACCGTGTCTTTGTAGAAAAGGTGACCGGATGGACTCTACATGACTGGTTCCCACCGTGAAGCATGGAGGAGGAGGTGTGATGGTGTGGGGGGGCTTTGCTGGTGACACTGTTGGGGATTTATTCAAAATTGAAGACATACTGAACCAGCATGGCTACCACAGCATCTTGCAGCGGCATGCTATTCCATCCGGTTTGCGTTTAGTTGGACCATCATTTATTTTTCTACAGGACAATGACCCCAAACACACCTCCAGGCTGTGTAAGGGCTATTTGACTAAGAAGGAGAGTGATGGGGTGCTACGCCAGATGACCTGGTCTCTACAGTCACCAGACCTGAACCCAATCAAGATGGTTTGGAGTGAGCTGGACCGCAGAGTGAAGGCAAAAGGGTCAACAAGTGCCAAGCATCTCTGGGAACTCCTTCAAGACTGTTGGAAGACCATTTCCGGTGACAACCTCTTGAAGCTCATCAAGAGAATGCCAAGAGTGTACAAAGCAGTAATCAAAGCAAAAGGCGGCTACTTTGAAGAACCTAGAATATAAGACATATTTTCAGTTGTTTCGCACTTTGTTAAGTATTTCATTCCACATGTGATAATTCATAGTTTTGATGCCTTCAATGTGAATCTACAATTTTCAGAGTCATGAAAATAAAGAAAACTCTTTGAATGAGAAGGTGTGTCCAAACTTTTGGTCTGTACTGTAAATATATGTATGCCTTCAATTTTGAATAAATCCCCACCAGTGTCACCAGCAAAGCCCCCCCCCCACACCATCACACCTCCTCCTCCATGCTGGGAATCCGTTCATGTTTTCTACAAAGACACGGTGGTTGGATCCAAAGATCTCAAATTAAAAAAAAATAAAAATAAGTAAATCTTTATTTTTATATAGCACTAACATATTCCGCAGCGCTTTACATACATCAGGAACACTGTCTCCATTGGGGCTCACAATCTAAAGCCCCTATCAGTATGTCTTTGGAGTGTGGGAGGAAACCGGAGAACCCGGAGGAAACCCATGCAAACACGGGCAGAACATACAAACTCCTTGCAGATGGTGTCCTTGGTGGGATTCGAACCCAGGACCCCAGCGCTGCAAGACTGCAGTGCTAACCAAGTTGGACTCATCAGACCAAAGCACAGATTTCCACTGGTCTAATGTCCATTCCTTGTGCTCTTTAGCCCAAACAAGTCTCTTCTGCTTGTTGCCTGTCCTTAGCAGTGGTTTCCTAGCAGCTATTTTACCATGAAGGCTGCTGCACAAAGTCTCCTCTTAACAGTTGTTCTAGAGATGAGAAGGTGTGTCCAATCTTTTGGTCTGTACTGCATATATATATATATATATATATATATATATATATATATATATATATATATGTACATATTTATATATATATATATATATATATATATATATATGTATATATCTGTACATTTTTATATATATATATATATATACATATACATATATATATATATATATATATATATATATATATATATATATATATATATATATATTTATTTATACATTTATAATAAGAGTCAGGAAACATACTATATCACATCATGTGCTTTATTTTGCAATTAAATTTAACAATTTTTATTTCCAGAGTTTGATTAATAATCAGAATATTTTTGCTACAATTTTGAAGGCAAAAGTAATTGAGCATTTGCAACAGAGCATAGAAACAATCATAGAAGAAATTATTACTGGAATTTTAAATTTCCAAATTCCAATAAAAGCAAAGTTCCACATTTTGGTTAATGTCCATCTAAATCCCAGGTGAATCTAAATCTCAGGGTCATCTTCACATATTAATTTGTTAAACACTTTTTCGGCATTTCTTAGTTAAACCTTTTATTTCCGTTAAACCGGTTGTCAAACAATATAGCTGTCATTACAATTTTCATAGCTTGCTGTCACTCAAAGTTCCCAAATTCCTCGATAGCAAATCTGTTAGATATTCAGTGTTTTATTCCCTTATATTGATTACTTAATGGGCAGATTTACTATTCACTAGTTTATATAGCCACATGAAGCGACTGTAATGGCAGCCATATTGGCTCTCACATCACTTCTTTTCATAAAACTAATAACTACAGAAATTTTCCAAAAATTAACAAAATCCAAAATGTGGATTTTTATTCTAACTCACTTATGAGCAGATTTAGCAAAATGTTGCCATTTTTCTGAATTGTAAAGGGCTGTACATTTTTTTTTTTTGCCTGTGGGGGGTTCTGTGTGTGTATTGTGAAGAGGGGGAGTGTTGGGGTATTTCATCTAGAGGGGCAATGTGGGGGGAATATTATGGAGAGGAGAAGTGTGGGGGGGATATTAGGGAAAGGGGAAGTGTGGGGGGAATATTAGGGAGAGGGGAAGTGTGGGGGAATATTATGAAGAGGGGAAATGTGGGGGGAATATTATGGAGAGGGGAAGTGTGGGGGAAAATTATGGAGAGGAGCAGTATGGGGGGATATTATAGAGAAGGGAAGTGTGGGGGGTATATTATGGAGAGGGGAAGTGTGGGGGGATATTATGATGAAGGGAAGTGTGGGGGGGATATTATGGAAAGTGGAAGTGTGGGGGAATATTATGGAGAGGAGCAGTGTGGGGGGATATTATGGAGAGTGGAAGTGTGGGGGAATACTATGGAGAGGAGCAGTGTGGGGGGATATTATGGAGAGGGCAAGTGTGGGGGGACTATTTTGGAGAGGGGAAGTGTGGGGGGATATTTTGTGCAGGAAGCACAGCAGGGTTTTTTTAGGGGAACAGTATTGGTGATATTTTTACTTATGGGGCAGTATCATGAAACTTTTATTTTTAAGGGAGCCATGTTGGAAAACGCTGGTCAAGGTGGAGAAGAGGGAAGTCTGCAGAGACGAGCTCTGGGTATGAAATCTCATAACGACGTCCGTACTACATCGAGACAAATATATATATATATGGAAATGTGTAGAAATTTCAGCCACATCAAGCATCCAACTATAGTTGGATGTTTTGGATTTGTTGCTCCTCATCAGGACACAGCAAGTTACTATCTTGGTAAGCGAGATGTGTTGAATAAGTACTAATTCTCATTATTAAGATCCCACTGGTGCAAGGAGTCTTCCATGAAATATGCAAATTATATGCAAATTAAATCTTCTCCAGAAGGGAGAAAAGTTTTTAGTGCAACTTACTGATAGCTGTTCCTGAATGACTAATGAATGAATCATGTTTGGCTAAAATCCCCAGTCATATTTAAAGGAGAATTTATGAGTTAATCATTGAATTATAGGATAGGTGTTATTACACAGTTTTCTACCTTCTGGAGGGGAGTTTTTATTTTTTTTCCCAACGTACACGGCCTGTAGGACTTTCTGTGACACCTTGTTCTATAGTTTACCAACATGTCATTGATCTGAATTGAATGCCCTCTCCCAAACCACCAGGATCGGTCCCTTAAAAATCCAATGAGCTTCCAATTTTGAAATCAAGTACGTGTTTTCTAGTTTAGATGTAGGTAAACAGATACAATTCTGTCTGACGGATGTTACCACTAGGGGGAGCTCACCACATCATGTAATTTGAACTGAAAAGTAAAACAGAACACTTTAGACCAAAAATGTCCCCTAAATGCAGAAATTTCAAACAATTTGGAACTTTTTATGAAAATTAAAAATAAGTCACCGAACCCTTTAAAAATATTTCATGAAATATATCAGCAGAATATGAAATCTAATTTCATATTAAGATACAAAATAAATGATTATTTGCTTAAAATTTAAAAAAAAAATCTTTTTTTAGATTGTATAAGCAGAAGAAAGAACATTTTTAAGCAAAGCGTTGATTCGTCGTATTTTTTTCAATGCAGAAAATAATTTAATCATTTGATTAATCATTCATTTTCCTCATTCCCCTGTCCATTCAAAACTTCAGGTGGATCCGTGCAAATGGAAAATTCTTGGTGGAGAATTTTGACTCCAATCATCTGAGTTGGGTCCATCAAGCATGCCATGGCAGACATGCATCCTTTGGCTGAGTTATTGACAATTAATCCATCTGTTAAAAAAAAAAATCATATCTATAAAATCTATATGGAACATTACCTTTTATTGCTTTGATCGCTGGTAAAATGTATTGCAATGCATCAGCATTGACCTTTGGTTGTAAAGCAATGGTTGGGCCCCCAAGATCATGTCAGGGGAGTCTCAATCTGGTGGGTGAGAGACCGCACTGTCTCCCAGCCTCCTAAATGCTGTGATCACTATTTCTTGTGGCATAAGCCTTTTGGACCGTGGTATTGGCATAGTCTAAGAGGCTTGCTGTAGCTGGCTGACCCATAGGTCATCATCACTACTTTGGGTTGCCATGGCAATAATTGGGCTCCAAAGATCACGTTGGGGGAGTCCCGATCTGATGGGAGAGAGACCACACTCTTTCTCCCAGCCTCCTAAATGCTGTGATCACTATTTATTGTGGCATAAGCCTTTTAGACCGTGGTATTGGCATAGTCTAGGAGGCTTGCTGTAGCTGGCTTACCCATAGGTCATCATCACTACCTTGGGTTGCTTTTTTCTCAGCCTCGTAAATACTGTGATCACTATTTCTTGTGGCATAAGCCTTTTGGACCGTGGTATTGGCATAGCCTCGGAGGCTTGCTGTAGCTGGCTTACCCATTGGTCATCATCACTACTTTGGGTTGCCATGGCAATAATTGGGCTCCAAAGATCATGTTGGGGGAGTCACGATCTGATGGGAGAGAGACCACACTCTTTCTCCCAGCCTCCTAAATGCTGTGATCACAATTTATTGTGGCATAAGCCTTTTAGACTGTGGTATTGGCATAGTCTAAGAGGCTTGCTGTAGCTGGCTTACCCATAAGTCATCATCACTACCATGGGTTGCTTTTTTCTCAGCCTCATAAATGCTGTGATCACTATTTCTTGTGGCATAAGCTTTTTAGACTGTGGTATTGGCATAGTCTAGGAGGCTTGCTGTAGCTGGCTTACCCATAGGTCATCATCACTACCTTGGGTTGCTTTCTCTCAGCCTCCTAAATGAAAAACTATTGAAAAAGCCTGAGTTAGTGCTGGAATCATCCTTGGCTGGGATAGCCAGGGCTTGGCTATATCTTGTCCCAAGCTCCCAGCGGCGATCTGTGCCCGCCCAATTGCCATGGCATGCATTTACATCATTTTGCGGGAATCCTTTTCCGACCTTGATGTAAATGCTCATCAAATGTCGTAAAAGGGTTAATTGTTTTCAAGAGTCATCATTGGATTAAGCATCATTGGTTTTAATGGATCTCTGGTTGTAATGTTTGGTAAAATTTATAAAACTGGTTAAACAATGATGACAGATTTTGTAAATCAGCCCCAATAAATCTGGGTGGAATGATTATGTTGGATGCTCTGGGGTATTGAACTTCCCAAAGTAACTATTATGATTTTTTTTGTCATGTCCTCTAAGAAAGTTCGCAATGACATTGGTAGAATTATTTCTGTAAAACTTACCTGGATACTCCACTGTGTCGGCAACCGAAACACATTTGTCATCCTTTCTATGGCACCTGATCTCCTCATTCGCTGTACATTCTTTTAAAGTGTCATATTCAAAACAGCTTGGACACATAAATCCACTAGGCTCCTCCTCTTCTGGCACTAAATAAATATAAAAAAAATAAAAAATAACAAGAAAATTGTCAACATCGATATATTGGAACAAATCCAGAGAAGAGCAACCAAGATGGTAGAAGGTCTGGAGACCATGTCATATGAAGAACGGCTAAAAGAACCAAAGAGAAGGCTGAGAGGAGACTTAATAGTGGTCTACAAATATCTGAAAGGTAGTCACAGTGCGAAGGGAACTACCGTATTCTCATTAGCGCTAGGAAGTACAAGAAGCAATGGGGTGAAACTTAAAGGAAGGAGATTCAGATGAGACATTAGGAAAAACTTTCTGACAGTGAGGGCAGTCAGGGAGTGGAACAGGCTACCTTGGGAGGTGGTGAGCTCTCCATCAATGGAAATCTTCAAGCGGAAGCTGGATAAATAGATAGCCGGGATGATTTAGGAAAGCCTGCACTTGTAGGGGGTTGGACCCGATGGGCCTTGAGGTCCCTTTCAACTCTACCATTCTATGATTCTATGATTCTATGATATATTTTTTTAATTTGGTAATCGAATTTCCAGTCTTGAAAAATCTAGCCTTGTACAAATCGGACTGCAAGTTGGGATGTGTCAACGCACGTGGAAAAATAGGTCTGACTGCGTTGTCACATACTCAGCTGAGTTATTCTAGCTCCATTGAATGTTCAATACCTGCAAACAGCTAATCAATGGAGATGGTAGATGTCAGTCCAACACTGATCTGATATTGATGATCATCTATGAGTACATCCCCTTTAAGTAGTAAAGTTGACCATTCACTTTAGACTTAAGCCCGCTTTACATGCTGCAATGTATCTTACAATGTGTCGGCGGGGTCACGTCGTAAGTGACGCACATCCGGCATCGTAAGGTACATTGCAGTGTGTAACAGCTATGTGCAATTGCGATTGAACGGTAAAGCATTCTTCGCACTCACATCATTCATTCCTCATGGATTGAACGTCAGATTGTTCATCGTACCCGGGGTAGCACACATCGCAGTGTGTGACACCCCGGGAACGATGAACACAGCTTACCTGTTCGGTAATGCGGAAGGAAAGAGGTGGGCGGGATGTTTACGTCCCGCTCAGCTCCGCCCCTCCGCATCTATTGGCCGGCTGCCGCGTGACGTCGCTGTGACGCCGAACGTCCCTCCTACTCCAGGAAGTGGACGTTCGCCGCCCACAGCAAGGTCGTATGGACGGGTAAGTACGTGTGACGGGGGTTAATCGTTTGTGTGGCACATTCAACAAATTGAACGTGCCGCACATAATGGGGGCGGTTACGATCGCATACGATATCGTATGCAGAATCGTAACATGTAAAGCAGGCTTTAAGTTAACAAAACCCAAGGATTATGGCAAATACCTATTAATGTATATGAGATATTCCCATTAAATTTGGCCTATGGGAGGAAAGATGGGACATGTTGAATTTTAGCATGCCTGATCTTTCAATTATGAGATAAGTTCTCTTGCTCCCCTTTCCTATTAGACAACAAATACACATTTTACAAAACAAACTACGGTAATAAAAATTAATTGCCAGCTTAATATATACTCAAATCAAAGTTCCATCAAAAATACTTACTTTCATACATTTGAACATTACAGAGGTCTTCTTCATCACAGCACTTTGTGCTAACCGCAAAACCGTGCTCATCATTCGCCCATGCATCAATATTCACATCACAAGGTATGTTAGAACTGCAATTCTTGTATAGTGAGTGAAACGTTTTACCTGTAATAATGATTTCATGTCAACAATTTAATTTATTTTTACTGAAAAAAAACCCATAACAACATAACATGAGAACTGCAACAAGTTATAACCTTAAAAAAAATATTTATTGAATGGCATCTTGCACTAGGACTGGTCTCGTTGTATAGAGGATTGAGAAAAATAATTAGTACCATTTATAAAAAAAGTGAATAATTCACGGACAGTGCAATAAATAATGAAGTCTGTATTTTGAATGCAATGGACACTGTTTCAAATACTGCTGACAATAGGAAAATATATTCAAGGGAAATGAAGTTGATCAGAAAGTTCAAAAAACAGATAACATTTTCAAATTTTATTCCATAAGTATCAAACCACTAATATCCCCCACCCCGACGCGCGTATTGTCATATAGAATACAAAGACATTGTGGAAATTGTGGAAACAAATGTGTATATATCTGAAAGTTATTTAAATAATTACTGCACATATTCTACAATGGATATTAATGAAAAAAATATATTTAATAAATAAATATAATATCATTCCTGTAATTGATGCTTTTGTCAGTTTAGCACCCAGCATTGTAATCCGAAATTCTTCCCATATAAAAAAAAAATTTCAGCTGGTCTCCACTACAATCCGGCTATGACGAATTTTTTCTGTTGCTAACATATGGATTTTAATTGTTTCATACTTATTGAAAAAAAAATAAGACTATATCTATTTTTGGATGTGCCAATCAACTTTGTTTTCCTTGGATATGGTACACATTTAGATGTCAATAAAGCTGACAAGCAAACTGCAGATAGCACATACGTACCATTTGTAGCTTTCTCACACACTGTTAAACATTTATCTCCTTCTGGACATTCTATTTCTTCATGCTCACATGTATCTGAGTCCCTTTCATGACACTGATAGCATTTAAGAGCAGCCGCTAGGATTGAGAAAAATAATAATATTATTTACCAGAAGACGAGAAAACTTAAAAGACAAATAAACTTGGAAAATAAAAACAAAAAGCTATGGGAGTGCCAATATAATTTATCAAACTATTGAATAACAGTGATCAATGTATTAGGTACCGCTATGGGTACCAACACACCCCCAGAGAATTATACTTTCTTATCTTTACTAGCAAATACCAACATCTTAAGATTAGAGGGAATGATTACAATGTCTGATCCGTGAAGTTAAATTATTGCCGAATCCCAACATGTTTGCTGGTCTGCGCATATGTAATAGCCAGTTTTGACAGACAGACCATTCTTCAGATGAACACTGAATGACCAGTAATTGATTGCTCAGTGCACATAGGTTTCCATTGTTCTTGTTAGCATAGATCTTCATTACACAGGATGACATGCTGCTGAGAGCAATGATCTTTTGGGCATACCAAAAGATCATATCACCCAATAACTGAGCATTGTGCTTGCTTGTTTGAGGATGCCTGTTTACAGTAGTCTACATGATTATTGAGAACGAGCAATACTAGGAAGCTCATTCATGATAGTTGTTCAATGTTAAGTCACCTTTGCTTCAACATTTCCCAAAATAGAGAAAAAATGGGAAAAATTGGGACTTTTAAATACTCTGAAGTCTAAATAGGACTAAACACCAATTCATCCTGGAAGAAGTGTTGCATCCGGACACCTTTCCTGCATAAACACCAAACACCTCATTCATCACTCCACTTTTTGTTGTGCCTGGACTTATAACACGGACCTGTAGTTTTATGTGTAAAATTGGAATATTTTCCATCTCTTAATCACTTTGCATTTTCCAACCATACGTACTTACTATGAAATCTGTTGTCCATTTTTCCTATGTAGAATACCAATACATCAGACTCTAATCAGAATATAATCATTTCCAGAGTGCAGTTGTTTACCCTTATTACCTGATCTATAACAAAAGGGTTACAAATTGAAGTATTTGAGCATACATACCAATATGAAGTGAGAGGCAAAGAAGAAAGATGCTGATTATAACAGGCTTCATCTCTTTCTATGATCGGAATATTTTGAATAATATCGAGCCTCTGGGACTTCTCAATACAGGTGTCTTCAACCAAAGAACAGCGATTTATATATTCTCAGTGTCCTGGAAGGAAATGAAGAAACATTGACGATGATGGAACATTGAGTTCTAGGGTGTCATCGGTTGACCATTTAGATTTCAGCTCCTGGCAATTTTAATATACTTGTATTTAATTTATGTGATGTGCCAGTAACACAATGGAGTTGCCTAAATGTTATATGCCAAAGAAATGTTCCAATAATCCTATTTGATCAGCCTTGGATGCTAAGTCGTTCATAATTGCAGATGAGCGAGCCTCCCAAGGCTTGGTTCTGTTCGTGTTTGTCACATTTACCTCTGTTTGCCACAGTTCACCGCACGGTTCTATGAACAAGGCAAAACTTATCCAGGGGAGCTACTGTTAGAAAGGGCTAGGGCGCTGGTGTTAATAAGGGATAGGGGGATGCATAAGAAAGAAATGAGGAATAAAGCAGGACAGTTATACTTACCTATCTTCCCTGCAGCTCTAACACTACTTCCGCTCATTAAAGCTCATACATTTTTACTGCTTCACCCGCCCACCGCAAACACGCCGGCGGTTTGCTGAGTGTCTAATCATTTCCGGTTGTATAGACATGTCCGGTGGTAGGTGGATAGAAGGCTGCATAAGAATAAAAAGAGAAATAAAGCAGGACAGTTATACTTACCAATCTTCCTTGCAGCTGTAACACTACTTCTGGGTCTGCTCAGTAAAGCTCATACATTGTTACTGCTTCACCGCCCACCACAAACACACCGGCGGTTTTCTAAGAGTCTAATAATTTCCGGGTGTATAGACATGTCCGGCGGTTGGAACGCATGATGCATTCCACCGCCGCATCCGGTTGGGCGTCCCTCGACCTGGTGAAATGCAGGAACTCACTGGGGAACTCTGTGAGTGTGATGTCAAAGGGGTGGAATCTAGAAATCACCGGAGGGTCACCTTATAACGTGGGATGGGATATAAACATCAGATCTGGCAGTATGGCGGGTGTTTGCTACCGGTACCACACTGGGTGACATGTCCTGCCATATGTGCAGCTACAGAGGATAATGGTATGTACAAATCTGAAATGGATTCTGTATTTTATTGTTCTTTATTGATGTATGAAATTGAGGTTCTTAATTTAATTTATCTATCCCGTAGGCGATTGTGCCTCATTTTCGTTTCCTGATGAACCCCAATGTATAATTGTCGAAAAACGCATTGAGCTTGGGGTATTCCTCTGTATTTTCTGACAACGATTCAAGAACATCTCGGTGCTGTATGGTATTAACTAAAAAGAATAGGCATTGGATAAATAAAAAAGAAAAGCTGGATGTGGTTCCTTTTCTTTTGATACACAGCCAAGATAAGCCAAAAACCGCAGCAAAAAAAATACATTTTGTTTTTGCCAGGAGGTGTACATTGGGTCCTGGAATATGGTGTAAAAATGTCAGCCCCAAATTTGCATCCCTTGACCCAAAAATAAAAAAAAAACTATTTTTTTTCTGCCAGGAGGAGAAAATTTGGTGTTGAAATCTGGTGCAGATGATTTCAGCATCAAACGTGCACCTCCTGGCACAAAACCACTGCAAAAATTGCGGAAAAAAAGCTGCGGCAAAAAAAAATTCAGCAAAAAAATACGTGTTTTTTTGTCAGGAGGTGTACATTTGGTGCAGGAATGTGGTGTAAAAATTTCATCACCAAATCTGCTTCTCTTGGCCAAAATAGCTGTGGTTTTATGCTGGAGATGCAGGTCTGTGAACTCAATGACCTCCAGTTAAAGTAAGGTGAAGGACCATGGGAACCTCCAGCTGTGACCACAAATGACCTGAGTGACATCATCGCTCATTGTGCAGGTCATTCATTCTCTGCACTCACAGCGAGCAGTCATGCTCTATGGCCGCTCGCTGTGATATTCAGATGTAGCAGAGCTGAATCGTCGTGGGAACTTGTGTGGATTATGTCAGACCTGCAGAGTGTTGGGGGTTAAGAAAGTGGTGAAAGAGGGGGATTTTTGTATTTTATTCCAAATAAAGGATTTTTGCGGTGTTTGTGTTTATTTACTTTGATTTACAGATTAGTGATGCGGGGATCTTATAGACACCTGGGTGATCAAAAATCTAGGGCATAGTAGCAGCTGTGCACTGTTATTAACCCCTTATTACCCCGATTGCCACCACACCAGGGCATTCGGGAAGAGCGAGGTAAAGCTCCGGGATTGTCACATCTAAAGGATGTGGCAAATTCGTGGCGGCTGATGTAACTATGTGGTTTAAGAGCTTAAATTCAAAGTTCAAAAATTGTGACACTTTTTGTCAATTTTCAATATTTTTGTAAATAAATCATATCAACCAAAATTTGAAGTCCAATCTATCAGAAAAAATAATCTCAGAATCACTGGGATATGTTGAAGCGAGTTGTTAACACATAACATGACACTAGTCAGGAGTGTAAAATTTGGTCTGGTCAGGAAGGTGAAAACAGGCTAGGAGGTGAAAGGGTTAAAATTATTCCACACGTTCCAAAAAAAGACAGAGCAGGAAATAGTAGGAACAAGGTTCTGCCTAAAAAAAGAGAATCGGCCACAAGTTGCAAAATTAGTGTGCAATGTACAGATTTCAAATTTAACTACTACAATCGGGGTGCAAAAAACATCTGTAGTTTGTGACTGTGGCAAAGCTGTGAGCTGTGACGTCAGCTCAATGTCCAGATTTGCTACAAAATGACTGCTGCATTCCCTGCTTTTACTTGCATATAGTCAATGATAGTCCCCCCTGATTGTCAGTGATGTCATAGCTGCAAGACATTATTACAGTCATATGAAAAAGTTTGGGCACCCCTATTAATGTTAACCTTTTTTCTTGATAACAATTTGGGTTTTTGCAGCAGCTATTTCAGTGTCATATATCTAATAACTGATGGACTCAGTAATATTTCTGGATTGAAATGAGGTTTATTGTACTAACAGAAAATGTGCAATCCGCATTTAAACAAAATTTGACCGGTGCAAAAGTATGGGCACCCTTATCAATTTCTTGATTTGAACCCTCCTAACTACTTTTTACTGAGTTAATAAAGCACTAAATTGGTTTTGTAACCTCATTGAGCTTTGAACTTCATAGGCAGGTGTATCCAATCATGAGAAAAGGCATTTAAGGTGGCCACTTGCAAGTTGTTCTCCTATTTGAATCTCCTATGAAGAGTGGCATCATGGGCTCCTCAAAACAACTCTCAAATGATCTGAAAACAAAGATTATTCAACATAGTTGTTCAGGGGAAGGATACAAAAAGTTGTCTCAGAGATTTAAACTGTCAGTTTCGACTGTGAGGAACATAGTAAGGAAATGGAAGAACACAGGTACAGTTCTTGTTAAGCCCAGAAGTGGCAGACCAAGAAAAGTATCAGAAAGGCAGAGATGAAGAATGGTGAGAACAGTCAAGGACAATCCACAGACCACCTCCAAAGACTTGCAGCATCATCTTGCTGCAGATGGTGTCAATGTGCATCGGTCAACAATACAGCGCACTTTGCACAAGGAGAAGCTGTATGGGAGAGTGATGCGAAAGAAGCCGTTTCTGCAAGCACGGCACAAACAGAGTCGCCTGAGGTATGCAAAAGCACATTTGGACAAGCCAGTTACATTTTGGAAGAAGGTCCTGTGGACTGATGAAACAAAGATTGAGTTGTTTGGTCATACAAAAAGGCGTTATGCATGGAGGCAAAAAAACACGGCATTCCAAGAAAAGCACTTGCTACCCACAGTAAAATTTGGTGGAGATTCCATCATGCTTTGGGGCTGTGTGGCCAATGCCGGCACCGGGAATCTTGTTAAAGTTGAGGGTCGCATGGATTCAACTCAGTATCAGCAGATTCTTGACAATAATGTGCAAGAATCAGTGACGAAGTTGAAGTTACGCAGGGGATGGATATTTCAGCAAGACAATGATCCAAAACACCGCTCCAAATCTACTCAGGCATTCATGCAGAAGAACAATTACAATGTTCTGGAATGGCCATCCCAGTCCCCAGACCTGAATATCATTGAACATCTGTGGGATGATGTGAAGCGTGCTGTCCATGCTCGGCGACCATCAAACTTAACTGAACTGGAATTGTTTTGTAAACAGGAATGGTCAAATATACCTTCATCCAGGATCCAGGAACTCATTAACAGCTACAGGAAGCAACTAGAGGCTGTGACTTTTGCAAAAGGAGGATCTACAAAATATTAATGTCACTTTTATGTTGAGGTGCCCATACTTTTGCACTGGTCAAATTTTGTTTAAATGCGGATTGCACATTTTCTGTTAGTACAATAAACCTCATTTCAATCCAGAAATATTACTGAGTCCATCAGTTATTAGATATATGAAACTGAAATAGCAAAAACCCAAATTGTTATAAAGAAAAAAGGTTAACATTAATAGGGGTGCCCAAACTTTTTCATATGACAGTATGGGAAAGCCAGCAAGACCATGCCCAACTTCATAGGAGCTTGTGTGTCGCCTAGGATTATGGGGTACTCGGTCCCGGGCGGTGTATTGCTGGGGAAATGTTACTTGGTGGCCATTGCCCGGTTCCGTGCCCTGGGTGCTTTTTAAAAGAGGAATATTTACAGGGGAGATTGAATGAAAGTTTATAAGTGACGCTGTGACGCCCTGGGCAAGCCAGGGGTCACAGGTCATGACACCACCACACACCCCACATTCCCTGCAGGCACACCAAGGTCAGAACACAAAATCCTTGTTGCCCTCCTCCAGGGGCTGATGTCCACACCAGGGGGTGGGCCAGGCTGTTGGCTCCACCCACCGAGGAGTTCACAGTCCTGGAGGTGGGAAAACCAAGCAGCTTAGTTTGAGAGGTGAAAGTGTGAGGAGTGAAGTGGTAGGCGAGCAAACAAAACTGACTGAGAGCGTCCGGGTGTGTGCCCCGGATGGGACAGCAAGGTTGGCAGACGGCGGTGACCGTCTGCAGGAGTGGCCTATTGGAGTCTACCGTAAGGACCGTGGACGGGTGGTGGCCCGGTGGTACCGGACCGGTACACAAAGAGAAGCCAGCACCATTGGCAGGGGCCTTTCGGATCCCGGCAAGGCTTGGAGTCGCCGTACAATTTGCCAAATCCGTCAGTGAAGGGGACCTCCGGGTCTCCCAACAGCCAAAGTCCCGATTGAAGGCAACCGTCCAACCATATTGGAGAGACACCGCCACCGCCAAGGCACCAGTTTCTCAGGGCCAGCGCCTGCGGGCAAAAGAGGGGCTCCTCCGGCTCATATCCAAGCTGGGGAGCGGGTTACCGGTGGGAATCCATCGCTACCAACAACCGTATTTAGGTGCAGGGAAGAGACAGTTACCGCTAACTTGCAGGGAACATCAACACCGCAGCCATCCGAGGGACCCGTCCAACCAGCCGCTTGTTTACCGTGAACTGTGTCATCATCCTTGGGCTGAGTGAGTACCTCCGTGCCGTGCGGCACAGCGCTGCCCCCGCGTCCCTGCACCTCAAAAGGCCCCATAACCCGCCTGTCAACCATCCTAACCCCCCATCATTGGGTCCCGGGACCACCAACCCCCCCTACCCACGGAGGGGAAGGCCAACATCTAGCTGCTCCATACCACCACTCCCGGGATCCCCATACAGAGCAGCGGTGGTGTCCACACAATCACCACAACCGTGGGTGGCGTCACGGACAATAAATCCCCAAAACCAAACCCCTTTTCACTCACAGGCGAGGAGCGCCGCTCAAGTCCCCGGGATCCGGCCCATCGCTCGAGCCACCGAGCAACAGCGGCCGCGGTAGCAGCGGCAGCCGGACCCGAGCAGTGGGAGAGCGCGGCGTCCCCTCCTCCGCCCGCGACAACTTGGCGTCACGAACAGGATCTTACCGCTCTGCCGTCTAGTAGAGGTTCGCCTTGTTACCGCCGGAGGTGTCCGGCCAGAAAATTTCAGAAGCCGCCATCTTTGGCGCGAAAAGTTCACGCTCGAGCGTCTTCTCGAGTAGTGGAGGCACGAAGGCCAAAACTCCCCCCGATAGAGGAGGAGCCGGAAAAAGGCTAAGGGGGACGGAAACAAGATGTCTGCGCCCGACGGAGCTGCTGGGGGAGCGGCAGTCGCAGCCGCAGCGGCACCCGTGGATGGGAATGGGCCTGCCCAGGTCCCGGCCGCGCTGGCGGGGGGTGCCACGGCACTCTCGCTCAGGTAATGCCGTTCTCCTTGCCCTATGTGCCCGGAGCTACCTGGCTACCGCAGTACGACGGGAAGCCTGATGCGTTACAGGTTTTCCGGAAAAAGCTTAACCCGCTCCTGGAATTGTACCCCCTGACTGATAAGCAACGTGCAGCGGTAATGCTGGGCCAGCTAACCGGCGCGGCTGAGCAGGAGGCAGAGACCTGGGCCGAGGGGGACCGGTTCTCTGTAGCCACCATCTTTGAGAAACTACAGACTGCCTTTGAGACCCGTACCGAAGCTGAGCTGAGGATGCAGTTTTACCAATGCCGGCAACGGTCCGTGGACAGCATTCAGGACTACGCTTTACGTCTGCAAACCGCCCTCCGCACACTGAAGCGGATGGACACCATCAATGAGGCGGACAGCAACAAAATGTTAGTAGAGCAATTTGTGCAGGGGATGAGATCCTCTGAGGACCGCAAACAACTCCGGCTGTGGGCCCTAGAACACCCTGACGTGGACTTTGCAGTGTTAAAAGAACGGGCCATTAAAGCTCTGCAACCCCCAACTTCGGAAGTATTGGAACCAGCCCCGTGGCCAGTTGAGACGGCCCCCGTCGTGGTGGCCCCTGCCCTACCAGCCTCTCCAGTACCTTCAGCTCCAAGCAGCACAATGGAAGAATTGGCTGCCCAGGTCCGCCGCATGGATGGAGACCTCGCCAAGATTCTTGCCGCACTCCAACCTCTGACCAGATCCCAGCCTCCAGCCAAGATACAGCTCACCGACAGCCCTGAGGATGTTCCCTGGATGAAGCGGAGAGGTGCTAACAACTCGCGGAACAGATCTCCAACCTGCTACAGGTGCAGCAAGCCTGGCCATTACTTCCGACAGTGCCCGTTAAACGAGCAACCCCTGGGGCCACGGGCCAATCCTCAGGAGTAGAACCCCGTGGCCCCCCAGACTGGTGGGACTGGTATATCGGGGCCCGGCCCATCATCCCCGTAGCTGTGGACGGCGTACCGGTGATGGCTCTCTTGGACACTGGATCACAGGTAATCACCATACCATACACATTGTACCAACGGTATTGGGGGACAGATGAGCTGGCTCCCCCAGATACTAGTATAACACTAATTGCTGCTAATGGACTCCCATTGACCCAAGTGGGGTATAAACAAGTGGCCATGACAGTGGGGCAAGCTGAACTGCAACACCAGGGTATGATTGTGATCATGAATGAACCCAGTGATCATAACCCGAAGATAGTGCTGGGAACCAATGTGATGGAACACTGTATGAGTGATGTATTGGCCCTACCACGGCGGCGGGGAGCTGACAGAGAGCTGTGCAGCGTGAGATCCGAGCCTTGATGTACCGCCAGCATGTAAACTCAACAGGAGGAGAGATTGGTGGAGTGAGAGTGATGGATGCCGCCCCGTTGACTGTGCCCCCTAGGAGTGAGATGATGATTTGGTGTAGGGCAGCAGTAGGGCCTCAGGGGCGTGACTACCCTGCCATGATCGAGCCCATGCCCTCTGAATACTGGCCCACAGTAATGGCCGCCTGAGAGGTGGTAGATGTAAAAAAAGGGGAGAGTGCCCGTGAGGGTGCTGAACTGTGGGGAGGAAGAAGTCAGGCTTCCCCGGTATGCTACACTTGCCAAGTTGCTCACCCTAGATCCCCACACCATCCATGATGCAGCTCCTTCAGTCTCACTACCCACTGCCAACACTCACCCGCCCCAAGGGGAGTTAGAGGGGTGGCACCAACAGCTACACGTGGGCACTGACGAGACCCCTACTCATCACAAAGAAGGGGTATACAGGGTGGTACGGGAGTATGAGCAAGTTTTTAGCAAACATCCCCTAGACTTTGGTCAGATTAAAGGGGTCCAACATCATATCCCTACCGGTGAACACCCCCCTATCAAGGAGAGGTACGGGCCCATTCCCCCTGCACCCTACCAGTGCGCCAAGGACATGTTGAGGAATATGAGAGTGGCAGGGGTTATCAGGGACAGCTGTAGTCCCTGGGCCGCCCCGTTGGTACTGGTTAAGAAGAAAGACGGCACCATGCAGATGTGCGTGGATTACCGGAAGATTAATCAGATAACCCATAAAGATGCCTACCCTCTGCCCCGTATTGAGGAGTCCTTGTCCACGCTTAGAACCGCCAACTACTTCTCCACCCTTGACCTCACCAGTGGGTACTGGCAGGTGGCCGTGGCGCCCGAAGACCGAGAGAAAACTGCCTTTACCACCCCGATGGGACTCTGTGAATTCAACAGTATGCCGTTTGGGCTGTGCAATGCCATGGGTACCTTCCAACGGCTGATGGAGTGTTGTTTGGGGCACTTGAATTTTGAAACCGTCCTGTTGTATCTGGATGATGTAATTGTGTACTCACAGACATATAAAGCCCATTTGGAACACCTAGCCGAGGTGTTCGCGTCCCTTGCCAAGTACAGGATGAAGTTGAAGCCCTCCAAGTGTCATCTGCTGAAACCCAGGGTGCAGTATCTGGGGCATGTGGTGGGAGCAGAAGGTGTCGCCCCCGACCCCGAGAAAGTCACTGCCATCCAAGACTGGCCGAGGCCAACCACCGTGAGGGAAGTAAGGCAGTTCCTGGGTCTGGTGGGGTACTACCGTCGCTTCATCAAGGGATACACGAAAATGGCTGCCCCCATGCAAGACCTCCTCGTGGGACAGACCAAAGGTGGTAGACCCCTCGGAGCCCCACTGGTGTGGGAGGAGAGGCATGAGCAATCTTTCCATCAGCTGAAAGCGGCTTTGACCGGGGAAAAGATCCTGGCTTATCCTGATTACAACCACCCATTCATCCTCTACACCGATGCCAGCAATGTGGGCTTGGGGGCAGTCTTGTCCCAGGTCCAGGATGGGAAGGAAAAAGTGATTGCCTATGCTAGCCGAAAACTTCGACCGACTGAGAGGAACCCTGAAAATTACAGCTCTTTCAAGCTGGAGCTCCTGGCGCTGGTGTGGGTTATCACCGAACGGTTCCGCCATTACTTGGCAACAGCAAAATTCACCGCTTTCACGGATAACAATCCGCTGACCCATCTAGACACGGCCAAATTGGGTGCGTTGGAACAGCGGTGGGTGGCCAGGCTAGCCAACTACGACTTCACAATTAAATACAGGGCTGGTCGTGCCAACGTTAATGCTGATGCACTCTCTCGGATGCCCCACTTGTCAGAAGAAGGGTGCGAGGATGATAACCTCGAAGAGATCGAGTTGCCTGCATTTCACCAGCCACCAACTGAGAAGGTACATGTCCACCAACAACGGGTGAACCTGGATCCACTGCCCAGCCAGGAGTGGCAGGAAGCTCAAAACCAGGCGCCCGCTGTCCGCCTAGTCAAGACTCTGGTGGAGCAAGGCGCTGCTGGAATAGACCCTGCCGCCCCAGCTGAAGCCCAACGACTGTGGAAAGAACGGACCCGGCTGTATCTACACCAAGGGAAGTTGTACCGCGAGCTGATTAACGCAAAGACTCATGAGAAAATCCGCCAGTTGGTGATTCCCCAAGCTAATGTGTCCATCATTCTACAAGCGTACCATGATGGTGCCGGACACTTTGGATGGAAGAAATTGGAAATGCTGTTGAGGGAGCGGTTCTATTGGAGTGGGATGCGGGAGTCTGTGGAGGCCTGGTGCCGAGAGTGTGGCCCGTGTACGCTGAGAAGGAAGGACGAGGCCAGCCAGAAGGCACCCCTGCACCCGATCGTTACACATCAACCGCTGGAGCTGGTCGCCCTGGACCATGTGAAGCTCACCCCCAGCCGAAGTGGGTACACTTACGCTCTCACCATAGTGGATCATTATTCAAGATTCATAGTGGTTGTCCCGGTCAAGGACCTAACCGGCCGTACCGCTGCTAGAGCGTTCCAAGCTTACTTCTGTCGACCACATGGATACCCTGAGAAGGAGCTCACTGACCAAGGCCCAGCCTTTGAAGCAGAGGTGTTCCATGAGTTCTGTCAGCTGTACGGCTGCAAGAAGATCCGGACCACACCTTACCATGCCCAAACCAACGGTATGTGTGAGAAGATGAACCATTTGGTCCTTGGCCTCCTCAAGACGTTGCCGCTAGAAGAGCGGAACCTGTGGCCAGAGAAGCTGCCTGACTTGGTCGAAATGTACAACAATATCCCATCCAGCTCAACGAAGTGCACCCCAGCATATCTGATGAGGGCTCGCCCCGGCCGACTGCCGGTGGATCTGGAAATGGGACTGGAAGCCCCAGAGACACTCCCCTCGACGGCTGAATGGGACACCCAGCGGAGGGTTCAGTACCGACAGATTCAAGAATATGTGGAGAAGAACTTAAGTCGGAGTCAAGAACAACAGGAGCGGCGCTTCAATCAGAAGGCGTCTGCTGGCCCTTTCCAGCCTGGAGATGTAGTGCTGAAACGGAAGAGGAGAACCCACAAGCTGGATGATCAATGGGAACAAACCCCATACATTGTACAGCCCACAGGATGGGAAGATAGAAAGGCTTACCAAATCAGTCGTGACCAAGGGGGCACTTTAGCCACGGTTTCCCGGAACCATCTGAAAAGGTGCCCACCAGCATTGAGGGCAATGGCTAAAGAACCGGTTCCTCCACCAGCAGAGAAGGCAAAAGAGGTAATCCACACCGTGATGGGTGACTTCCCAGCGGACTGGCCCACACAGAACGGCACGGTGATTCTTCCAGTGATACTGTTCCCACAACCCGTGGATGAAGAAGTGATGGAAGTGGTCAACCGTGAGCCAGAGCCAGTGCCAGTACTCAGGGATGAACCTGTGCCCAACTCCACTATGCCTCCGCCTGCCCCACACATTAGTAGGGAAGAGGAACTGATTGTTCCCTCTTCCCCGCTGCCTGTCACCACTGACGCCGGGCCCCGGAGGTCCACTCGTCCCAACCTAGGTAGACCCCCCACTTAGGTACAGGGAAACTGTTCTTTAAAAGTGAATGTGTATTGAAAGTTTTGAGTTGAGAGTTTGAGAAAATGAAAATGATTAACCTGATTGTCTAGCCTGCTGATTGAACCGGCCGTTGCCGGCACCGTTGTCCCCGAGGGGACCGTCTGAAGTTGAGTAAGGGACTCCTTACGAACAAGCCCGTGAACTTGCAGGGCAACCACAAACGTTAGTGGCTTGTAAATAAAATGTTTGTTGCAGCTGCCACCGTACCGCCTCCGGAGAGGCAGATTGGAGGGAGGGCCCGCAGTGGAGCAGGCTGGGGCCCAGCCACCACAGGAACCGGTGGCTACCCTCTGGAGGGGAAGGACAGATCCCGCTTGGGTAACTTGGTTCAGGACTGGGGTCAAGGGGTGCTGCCTGTTTCTTAGGGGCAGCATCAGGGCCAGGTTACTTGGGTGGGAGAGAGCGGCAGCCGCAACCGTTACCGTAACGCTTAAGAAAAGTGCCTCCCGTTGTGGGATGATGTTACTATACTTGTATGTCTTGTTTTTTTTACCTTTTCAGAAAAAAAAAAAAAGGAAAATAAAACCGGTGTTGGACGGGCAGCCCGAAGACAGTCTGCGTTTTGCTAAGGGGGAATGTGACGCCCTGGGCAAGCCAGGGGTCACAGGTCATGACACCACCACACACCCCACATTCCCTGCAGGCACACCAAGGTCAGAACACAAAATCCTTGTTGCCCTCCTCCAGGGGCTGATGTCCACACCAGGGGGTGGGCCAGGCGGTTGGCTCCACCCACCGAGGAGTTCACAGTCCTGGAGGCGGGAAAACCAAGCAGATTAGTTTGAGAGGTGAAAGTGTGAGGAGTGAAGTGGTAGGCGAGCAAACAAAACTGACTGAGAGCGTCCGGGTGTGTGCCCCGGGCGGGACAACAAGGTTGGCAGACGGCGGTGAACGTCTGCAGGAGTGGCCTATTGGAGTCTATCGTAAGGACTGTGGACGGGTGGTGGCCCGGCGGTACCGGACCGGTACACAAAGAGAAGCCAGCACCATTGGCAGGGGCCTTTCGGATCCCGGCAAGGCTTGGAGTCGCCGTACAATTTGCCAAATCCGTCAGTGAAGGGGACCTCCGGGTCTCCCAACAGCCAAAGTCCCTATTGAAGGCAACCGTCCAACCATATTGGAGAGACACCGCCACCGCCAAGGCACCAGTTTCTCAGGGCCAGCGCCTGCGGGCAAAAGAGGGGCTCCTCCGGCTCATATCCAAGCTGGGGAGCCGGTTACCGGTGGGAATCCATCGCTACCAACAACCGTATTTAGGTGCAGGGAAGAGACAGTTACCGCTAACTTGCAGGGAACATCAACACCGCAGCCGTCCGAGGGACCCGTCCAACCAGCCGCTTGTTTACCGTGAACTGTGTCATCATCCTTGGGCTGAGTGAGTACCTCCGTGCCGTGCGGCACAGCGCTGCCCCTGCGTCCCTGCACCTCAACAGGCCCCATAACCCTCCTGTCAACCATCCTAACTCCCCATCATCGGGCCCCGGGACCATCAACCCCCTACCCACGGAGGGGAGGGCCAACATCTAGCTGCTCCATACCACCACTCCCGGGATCCCCATACAGAGCAGCGGTGGTGTCCACACAATCACCACAACCGTGGGTGGCGTCATGGACAATAAATCCCCAAAACCAAACCCCTTTTCACTCACGGGCGAGGAGCGCCGCTCGAGTCCCCGGGATCCGGCCCATCGCTCGAGCCACCGAGCAACAGCGGCCGCGGCAGCAGCGGCAGCCAGACCCGAGCAGTGGGAGAGCGCGGCGTCCCCTCCTCCGCCCGCGACAACGCCACTTGCGGTGTTGCGGCTATGTGAATGGAGTCGACGCTGCACAGTACTCACTACTGGGGCTGGTGTTAGTGGCAGCCTGGATGTTAGGCCCTCCGCAAGTAGGCCCAGGCCCCAGAGGATAGGTGATGTAGATGGGTGCAGAAAGAAGGTAGGCCCCACGAGGGTTTGCAGTGTAACTGGTTCCTTTACTCACAGTCAGATGGAAACTGGTCACCCGAGAAAGGCTGGTCTTGACCGCTGTTCCCCTTAGTTCCAGTGCTGGTTTAGTGATCTGGTGGCTTCTTTCCCCTGCACCCATCTTTGGTTGGTGGGTTTCTATGGTTTGGAGCGTCTGGAGGTCCCCTCCTGGTAGTCTCTTAATGGTAGTCCGTATGACGGTAGCGTGAACCCTGTGGGTTCGGAGTCTCTAGTCCTGTTCCCCGGTTCTTCCGTTGCTACTGAGTCCCGAACTTCAAGGTCAGTGAGGTCCATGATGGTCCCCTCACTGTGCAGATTTTATCAGGTCTGCCTGTAGAGTTTGCCTGACCTAGGATTCTGTACCCCTATGGTGCTGTGGTTGCGGGAGTACTCCACTGTACTCCACTGGCAACCAAACGCCTGGGCCCTCAGGTCACCATCACACTCCTGTCAGTGCTTCACTCGCTCTCCGTCCGTCCGTCACCGACGACGACTCACCCTCAACTCCACTGTCTGACAGTCTACTCTATGCCCCTCCCACCTGGTCGTCTAGTGGACTGGATTAGCTCCCTCTCTAAGTGGCCATCTATTAGGTCCAACCCTAGTCTGGCACCAGTCTATGGGGAATTTGGGATAAAACAGGGATTATTTGGAATGTTTTTGCTGTTACCGGCACTGGTCTTTTGGGTCCCTAGGGGGTAGGCCCTGCATCCTGGTGGGGATGCAGTACCTTATAGCTCCCTGATGGCTTCAGGGGCGCTACACTTGTTCCGCCTGATGCACGCATAGATTGAATTCAATTCAATTGGTTCAACTTAAAAAAGTTATGTGGTAATCCTGAATATGTCGTTCTGCAATATGTTTCAGTGCTGAGTCTTCATTTCCCACTCCAGTTTAATATAGTTTTTATATTTTTACCTTATTTTTATATGTCAAAAAAATTAATACAGGCATTTTATATACAATGCTCGAAAAATTAAAGGGAACACTCAAATAACACATCCTAGATCTGAATGAATGAAATATTCTTATTGAATACTTTATTCTGTAAAAAGTTGAATGTGCTGACAACAAAATCACACAAAAATCATCTATGTAAATCAAATGTTTTGACAAATGGAAGCCTGGATTTGAAGACACACAAAATGAAAGTGGAACCAAGTCAAAATGAGGCTCAGCATTGTGAGTGGCCTCCATGTGCCTGTATGACCTCCATACAATGCCTGGGCATACACCTGATGAGGCTCAGCATTGTGTTTGGCCTCCATGTGCCTGTATGACCTCCATACATCGCCTGGGTATGCTCCTTATGAGGTTGCTAATGGTTTCCTGAGGGATCACCTCACAGACCTGGACTAAAGCATCCGCCAACTCCTGGACAGTCTGGGTGCAATGTGGCATTGCTGTATGGAATGAAACATGATGGCCTAGATGTGGATTCAGGTCTGGGGAACGGGCGGGACAGTCCATTGCATCAAAGCCTTCATCTTGCAAAAACTGCTGACACACTTCAGCAACATGAGGCCTAGCATTGTTATGCATCAATAGGAACCCAGGGCCAACCGCACCAGCATATGGCCTCATAACAGGTCTGAAGATCTCTTCCCGGTACCTAAAGGCAATCAGCTACTGTACCGCCCCACGGGCTCGGCTGCGACCGCCGAGCCGCTCGAATCCGTACTCACACTGCAGGTGGTGGCCCAAGCCTCTCACGGACCCGGGAGTCACGTCGCTCTGCAAGGGAGTTGGCGCTACACGCGGAGATTTGGGGTGTTTGGATTTGAGGTGATAGTTCGTGACGTCATCCACGGGTTGTGGTGATTGTAGACACCACCGCTGCGGTGAAGGTGTAGGGGCCCCCGGGAGTGGTGTAGTAGTGCAGCTAGGTGTTGACCCCTACGTGGGTAGGGGATGTTGGTCCCAGGGTCCGGTGGGCCGGGGCCCGGGTGCAGTGTTGCGGTGCAGTGCGGCGCGGTGCCTGATGGCACTGGTGTACTCACTCTGACACAAGACACTGGAGTCACTGTTAAACCAAACAAATTGATTAACGGGGCCCGCAGCCGGCTGCAGCTTTTCCCAGGTTAGGTTGGTAATGTCCGCTTTTCTCCTGCACCTCTGTATGTGAATCTTGACTCCTGTGCCTAGGCACCGGTAGTCCGCTCCCCGGCGTGTATCTGTCGGAGGAGCCCGTTTGCCCGCAGACGCTGGCCCTTTGGATCTCTGGCCCTTGGCGGTGGCACTAATCCGGAATGGTTAGGCTGTTGCCTTCAATCGGGACTTAGGTGGGAATGAACCCGAGGTCCAGACCGCAATCAGTTAATTTGACTATGGTGGTGGCTTCTAGCCTAGTTCGGGGTCTGAGTACCCTGCCTGGTGCTCCGGTATCCAGTTGGATCCCCGGTTCGGTTCTGGCGGGCCACTACCCTGTCCTGGTCCCTTACGGTTCCACCAGTCGTCTTCCCGGTCTCCTGCAAGTGGCCACTACCGTCTGCCTCCTTGCCAATGGCGACTGGGCTCCGACCCAGCCACCGGAGTAGTCTTTGGCAGGCCTGAACACAGGTCTGCTTCTGGACACAACCTCCCTCCTTCACTGACTTGAACTTGACTACAAGGTTCCCGCCTCCAGGCCTGTGAACTCCTCGGTGGGTGGAGCCAACCGCCTGGCTCCACCCCCCTGGTGTGGACATCAAACCTGGAGGGTGGTTACAAGGCTTTTAGTTTGAGTCTGTTACCTAACTGAGAAGGGAGGTGTGTAGTGTTGTTGTGTCTACCTGGGACGACCTGGATAGTCCAGGGCATCACACTACCACATGGAGAGCTGTGCGGCCCTCCAAAGAAATGCTTTCCCATACCATTACTATCCCACTGCCAAACCAGTCATCCGGGATGTTTCATGCAGCAGAACATTCTCCAAGGTGTCTCCAGACTCTGTCATGTCTGTCACATGTGCTCAGTGTGAATCTGTTCTCATCTGTGAAGAGCACAGGGCACCAATGTTGAATCTGCCAAGCTGGGTGTTCTCTGGGCAATGCCAATCGCCATGCATAGTGTTGAGCTGTTAGCATAACATCCACTTGTCGGGCTCTCATACCACCTTTACGGAGTCTGTTTCTGAGAGTTTGTGCACTGCAGACACATGCACATTTGTGGCCTGCTGGAGGTCAATTTGCAGGGCTCTAGCACTGCATAAAGGAGGAGGTAGCGGTCTTGCTGCTGGGTTGTTGCCCTCCTACGTCCTCCTTCACGTCTCCAGGGAGGAGGTGGTGGAGCGGGGTCATAGGAGTCAGGCTCGGCGATGCTAAGGGCTCAGAGGAGCAGTCAGGAGGGTCACAGGACAGGGTGTCTCAGTGGTGGGTACATTGATCTGACTGTGGGCTGCATTGAATAGCCCGTGGTTGATGCAATGGACCTCTAGAAAATGGCCACGGACCCGGCGCGTGTAAAGATTGACACAATGAACTTCAAGAAAATGGCCAGACTCTTGGTCCTATCTGTACATGCGCTGCCTCTGTGGCCATTTTCTTGAAGTCCATTTCGTCAACCGCAGGCGATTCAATGGAGCCGCAATCAGATCAATGGCACCTGTTGCCGAGATACCCCATCTTGTGACCCTCCTGAGTCTCTCTACTGCAGTGACACTCTCGCAGCCTGCCGACAGGTCAATGGTGCCCACTGCTGCCGTAAAACCCTCGCAGCCCACTGGTTGATCAATGGAGCCCACAGTCAGATTAATGGCACCCGCCATTTAACATTAAAAATGCTTTTTCCTATTTTCCTCTTCTAAATTTGAGGTGCATCTTATAATCGGGTGCGACTTATAAAACAAAAAATATGGTATATATATATATATATATACTAGCTGTACTACCTGGCTTCGCCCGGGTTAATAACTGCTGTTAACAAAATAGAGTGTATTAACAAAAATGTATTTGTGACGCCCTGGGCAAGCCAAGGGTCACAGGTCACAACAACACACACACCCCACATTCCCTGCAGGTACACCAGCTAACCAGAAATCCTTGTTGCCTTCCTCCAGGGGCTGGTGTCCACACCAGGGGGTGGCGCCAGGCGGTTGGTGTCCACCCACCAAGGAGTTCACAGCCCTGGAGGCAGGAAGAAGCAGGCAGATAGAGTGTGGAGTTTGAAGAGAATGGAAGTCTAGCTGAGGGCTAGAGAGGAGTTCAGCCAGGGAGGAGGAAGTGGAAGGAAGTGAAGTGTAGTGGAGCTGAAGAAGAAAGCTGAAGTGACAGAGAAGTGAAAGTAGAGAAAGTGCAAAGTGGATGTTTAGTACAGCCTGAAGTGGTCTGAGGCTGTGTGCCTGGACAGAGACAGCAAGGTCAGCAGACGGCGGAGATTGTCTGGAGTGGGACTGTTTGGAGGTTCCTGGAAGGACCGCGGACGGGTGGTGACCCGGGGGTCTAGAGCAGCGTGCAAAGGACAGTCAGCAGCAGGGCAGGGGCCTCTCGGACCCCGGCAAGGCTAGGAGTCGCCATAATTTGCCGAATCCGTCAGTGAAGGGGACGTAGATCCCCCAACACCCAAGTCCCGATTGAAGGCAACAGCTCAACCATTACAGGGGAGACACCGCCACCGCCAGGGCACCAGTTTCCCCAGGGCCAGCGCCTGCAGGCAAAGTGTGGAGCTCCTCCGGCCCAGATTGTAGTCGGGGAGCGGGTAACCGGTGGGAATCCATCGCTACCAATAGACGTAACATAGGTGCAGGGAAGAGTGACCATCACCGCCAACTGCAGGGAACCGCAGCACCGTGAACCGTCCGAGGGACCCGTCCAACCAGCCGTTTGTTTACCGAGAACTGTGTCGTGGTTACTGGCTGAGTGAGTACCTCCGTGCCGCAAGGCACAGCGCTGCCCCCGCGTCCCTGCGCCCACCAGGCCCTGCATCTAACCCCATCACCGGGCCCCGGGATCACCAACCCCTACCCACGGAGGGGCAACACAACAACTCGCTGCTATACGTCATCACTCCCGGGATCCCCATACAAAGCAGCGGTGGTGAAATCACCACAACCGTGGGTGGCGTCACGGACAATATCCCAACACCCAAACCCCCTTTCACTCACGGGCGAGGAGTGCCGCTCGAGAAACCCCCGGGATCCGGCCCACCGCTCGAGCCACCACTGAGCAGCAGCCGCCGGACCCGAGCAGAAGGGGTGAGCGTAGTGTGCTGACACCCTCCTCCCCGCCCGCGACAACTTGGCGTCACGAACAGGATCTTACCGCTCTGCCGTTTGGTAGAGGTGCGCCTTGTTACCGCCGGAGGTATCCGGCAGAAAAATTTCAGAAGCCGCCATCTTTGGCGCGAAAAGTTCCCGCTCGAGCGTCTTCTCGAGTAGTAGAGGGGCGAAGGCCAAAACCCCGCCCCGAAAAAGGAGGGGCCGGAAAGAGCTAAGGGGGACGCGGATGGAGAAATGGCGGCGTCCTCGAGTTGGAGCGCGGGAATGCCCGCGACCGGAGCATCCAAGCTCTGGGGGAAACGAGGAGGAGTAGCCTTTGAAGACTGCGGCCCGGGTGAGCTCCCCGCCGGGACCGCTGAGTGGCTGGAGCGGGAGTTAGGGCGGTTCTGCTTGAAGGTGAGGGCGCAGAGCATGCAGCAGTTGATGAACTGGAAGGCGGAGATGCGCAGAATGGTTGCCGTAGTGGGAGCCTGTGAGCAAGGGGCCGCTGCAGCCGTGCCGCGTCGCGATCAGTACACCCAAACCCCAGAACCGGCCCTGATCGAGTGGGAGACGGACATCAGCACCGCAGCCAGGGGTCCGGAAAGAATGGCGCTGATGGAGGAAGAGATTCCAGGTACGCCGCCTCCGCCGCCGTTCCTAACGGCTGTCAGTGGTTCGGGGTTGAACTGCCAGTGGAAGGAGAACCCCCTGTACTGCTCGGTCCCGGAGTGGGCCGACCCCCCGCGGTGGTAGCCACCTCAAGGGCAGCGGATACCCGCTGCAACAGTCTCCGTTGGGACCACCACTGAGTTTGATTTGAAAAATGTTGAAACATGATAAGTTATGTTACCGGTACCGTTTCCGCAATTGCCGCCTCCGGAGAGGCAGGTTGGAGGGAGGGCCCGCAGCAGAGCCGGCTGGGGCCCAGCCACCAAAGGGACCGGTGGCTACCCTCTGGAGGGGAAGGACAGATCCCGCTCGGGTAACTTGTGCTGGACTGTGGGTCAAGGGGTGCTGCCTGGGTTTTAGGGGCAGCATCAGGGCCATGTTGCTTGGGTGGGAGAGAGCGGAAACCGTAACCGTTAACCGTTTGAAACCGTTAGTAACGTTTAAGAATGAACCTCCCGATGTGGGATGATGTCCTAAGTTGTTATGTTACCGTTTTTTCTATTTTACAGAAAACAAAAAGGAAAATAAAATCGGTGTTGGACGGGCAGCCCGAGGACGGTCTGCGTTTTGCTAAGGGGGAATGTGACGCCCTGGGCAAGCCAGGGGTCACAGGTCACAACAACACACACACCCCACATTCCCTGCAGGTACACCAGCTAACCAGAAATCCTTGTTGCCTTCCTCCAGGGGCTGGTGTCCACACCAGGGGGTGGCGCCAGGCGGTTGGTGTCCACCCACCAAGGAGTTCACAGCCCTGGAGGCAGGAAGAAGCAGGCAGATAGAGTGTGGAGTTTGAAGAGAATGGAAGTCTAGCTGAGGGCTAGAGAGGAGTTCAGCCAGGGAGGAGGAAGTGGAAGGAAGTGAAGTGTAGTGGAGCTGAAGAAGAAAGCTGAAGTGACAGAGAAGTGAAAGTAGAGAAAGTGCAAAGTGGCAGTTTAGTACAGCCTGAAGTGGTCTGAGGCTGTGTGCCTGGACAGAGACAGCAAGGTCAGCAGACGGCGGAGATTGTCTGGAGTGGGACTGTTTGGAGGTTCCTGGAAGGACCGCGGATGGGTGGTGACCCGGGGGTCTAGAGCAGCGTGCAAAGGACAGTCAGCACCAGGGCAGGGGCCTCTCGGACCCCGGCAAGGCTAGGAGTCGCCATAATTTGCCGAATCCGTCAGTGAAGGGGACGTAGATCCCCCAACAACCAAGTCCCGATTGAAGGCAACAGCTCAACCATTACAGGGGAGACACCGCCACCGCCAGGGCACCAGTTTCCCTAGTGCCAGCGCCTGCGGGCAAAGTGTGGAGCTCCTCCGGCCCAGATTGTAGTCGGGGAGCGGGTAACCGGTGGGAATCCATCGCTACCAATAGACGTAACATAGGTGCAGGGAAGAGTGACCATCACCGCCAACTGCAGGGAACCGCAGCACCGTGAACCGTCCGAGGGACCCGTCCAACCAGCCGTTTGTTTACCGAGAACTGTGTCGTGGTTACTGGCTGAGTGAGTACCTCCGTGCCGCAAGGCACAGCGCTGCCCCCGCGTCCCTGCGCCCACCAGGCCCTGCATCTAACCCCATCACCGGGCCCCGGGATCACCAACCCCTACCCACGGAGGGGCAACACAACAACTCGCTGCTATACGTCATCACTCCCGGGATCCCCATACAAAGCAGCGGTGGTGAAATCACCACAACCGTGGGTGGCGTCACGGACAATATCCCAACACCCAAACCCCCTTTCACTCACGGGCGAGGAGTGCCGCTCGAGAAACCCCCGGGATCCGGCCCACCGCTCGAGCCACCACTAAGCAGCAGCCGCCGGACCCGAGCAGAAGGGGTGAGCGTAGTGTGCTGACACCCTCCTCCCCGCCCGCGACATATTCTGCACACAAAAACCACAAAACAAATAGAAATGTAATTATTAAAAGGCAAAAACTAAGCTAATAGAAGCATTTCACAACATATATTTCAACACCACAGATACTCCACAGAGATTTAACTAAATTGGCCAAGTAATGTGCTCTGTCTGTCTCTTTCCAGATCTGTCTCTTTCCCAGTCTGTCTCTTTCCCCATCTGTCTCTGTCTGTCTCTTTCCAGGTCTGTCTCTTTCCAGGTCTGCCTCTTTCCAGTTCTGCCTGTCTCTTTCTTTGTCTGTCTCTATCTCTCTGTTTCTCTCCCCATCTGTCTATTTCCAGGTCTGTCTATTTCCCAGGTCTGTCTCTTTCCCCGTCTGTCTCCCCGTCTCTTTGTCTGTGTCTTTTCCTGTCTGTCTCTTTCCCTGTCTGCCTGTCTTTGTATGTTTCTATTTCTCTGTCTCTTTCCCCGTCTGTCTCTATCAAGGTCTGTGTCTTTCCCCATCTATCTTTGTCTGTCTCTCTGGCTGTCTCCTCCTTCCCTGTCTCCCTGTCTCTGTCCATTTCTGCATGTCTGTCTGTCTCTTTCCCATCTGTCTCTTTCCAGGTCTGTCTCTGTCTGTCTCTTTCCCCGTCTGTCTCTGTCTGTCTTTTTCACAGTCTGTCTCTGTCTGTCTCTTTCCCCATCTGTCTCTATCAAGGTCTGTGTCTTTCCCCATCTATCTTTGTCTGTCTCTCTGGCTGTCTCCTCCTTCCCTGTCTGCCTGTCTCTGTCCATTTCTGCATGTCTGTCTGTCTCTTTCCCATCTCTCTCTTTCCAGGTCTGTCTCTGTCTGTCTCTTTCCCCGTCTGTCTCTGTCTGTCTCTTTCCCCGTCTGTCTCTATCTATCTCTTTCACCGTTTGTCTCTGTCTGTCTCTTTCCCTCTGTCTCTATCTGTCTCTTTCCCTGTCTGTCTCTGTCTGTCTCTGTCTCTGTCTGTCACTCTCTGTCTGTCTCTCTGTATCCGTCTCCCCACCAACATCTTATTACCTCACATATAAGCGTCTTATACTATGAATGTCTTTTGTTCCTATAGCAACCAATCACAGCTCCTACTAATAACCTGTAGTTCCAGGCTCCATTTACTTCAATGAAGGCATGTTTTTTGGAGAGTAACTGTAAAGCGCGGGGTTAAATTTCCCTGTTAAAACATAGTCCACAACGTTCCCTGGGTCACATGAGGTGTCTGTGCAAAATTTTGTGATTGTAAATGCGACGGTGCGGATACACTTTTCGTTTCACTTTTTCTCCATTAGGTAGATAGGTGAAAAATTGATTAGTAAATTGGAACGCGCAGGGTTAAAATTTCGCCTCACAACATAGCCTATGACGCTCTCGGGGTCCAGATGTGTGAGTGTGCAAAATTTTGTGGCTGTAGCTGCGACGATGCAGATGCCAATCCCGGACACACACACACACACACACACACACACACATACACACACACACACACATACACACATACATACATACATACAGCTTTAAATATTAGATGTATATATTATGCATATATATATACATATATATATATATATATACACATGTGTATATATATATAGATAGATAGATATAGAAATGCCATAAATCTGAAAAAAAAGTTAATTATAAAGTGAAATACAAAAGAAAAGTCCAAGACCAGTTCAAATAGATCAGCAAGCAGCTTTATTTTATTTTTTTAATTGTACATATATAATGATTTTAGTACTTGATCAGACGATATCATAAAAATATATATTTTAAAATAATTTTAAATCTTCTATAGATTGAGTGATCATTATAGATTTTAATCGACAGTCAGTAAAAGTCAAATTTAATGGTTGGGTGAAGGATTGGTAATTTTGTTCTTAGGAATAATTAATTAATTATTAAAGATGATACCGTAAATTCCTCCATTGATCTGACCGTGAGCTACATTGAAATACCCGCAGTTGACGCAATGGACTTCAAGAAAATGGCTGCAGAGGTGGCGCATGCGCAGATTGACACGATGCTCTTTAAGCAAACAGCCGTGAAGTCCTATCTGTGCATGAGCCGCCTCCTAAAGGCGGCATCACACACGCCGATATATCATGCGATCGCAAGAGCGATCGCACCCGCCCCCGTCGTTTGTGCGTCTTGGGCAATTAGTTGCCCGTGGCGCACAAAGTCGGTAACACTCGTCACATGTACTTGCCTCCCAGACGACGCCGCTGTGGGCGGAGAACTTCCTCTTCCTGAAGGGGAAGGGACGTTCAGCATCATAGCGACGTCACACAGCGGCCGGCCAATAGAAGCGGAGGGGCGGAGATGAGCGGGACGTAACATCCCGCCCACCTCCTTCCTTCCGCATTGCCAGCGGGACACAGGTAAGCTGTGTTCGTCGTTCCCAGGGTTTCACACGTAGCGATGTGTGCTGCCTCAGGAATGGTGAACAATCGGTGCACAGAAGGAGGAACGACATTATGAAAATGAACAATGTGTCAACGAGCAACGATAAGGTGAGTATTTTTGCTCGTTAACAGTCTTTCGGAGATGTCACATGCTACGACATCGCTAATGATGCCGGATGTGCGTCACAAAATCCGTGACCCCACTGACCAGTGCTTTTTATGCGGTGGTACGCGCCGACACGGCGTACCAGAAAATCTGAAGAGCGCCTCTGGCTCTGTCCACATGGCTAATTTGTAAACTATACAAATTAGCCATGTGGAGCGGCCAGAGGCGTCTCTAGGTGGAGCCGGAGGGGTACTATCAGGCTGCCTGATGTGGCGGTGTGAAAATCTGCCGGGGAGGGAGCCACCATTCTCTGAGCGCAGCTGTCGCACTCATAGAAAGTGCAGCGTGCGGCTCCCACTGCTCAATTGTCCTTGCATCTGTCAGACGCAAGGACAATTGAAGTGATCCCTGGCGCTGACTTCCTGGTCAGAGCGACAGCTGTCATGTGATCAGGTCAGCTCATCAGACTGCTGACCCGGAAGTCAGGGCCGCAGCGGGGAGGCGGCAGAGAAACGCTGATAAGTGCTCCAATGTGGAGCTGAAGACACGGAGGAGGAACATTATGGGGTAAGTGGGTAGTATTTATGAAACAGTATGGGGGAGAGAGGGTGGGGGAGGGAACTATCTGTGGACACACTATAGGGGGGACAAAGGGTGGGGAATCGGAACCATCTGTGTAAACACTTTGGGGGGACAGAGGGTGGGGAGAGGGCAATATCTATATACACAGTAGGGGGGGAACTATCTGGACAGAGCATGGTGGGAAGAGATGATGGGGAGGGGGAAGTATCTTTGGACACAGTATGGGGAGAGAGAGGATGAGGTTTCATGCATGGGGAGAAAGAGGATGAGGTTTCATGAATGGGGACAGAGAGGATGAGGTTTCATGCATGGGGACAGAGAGGATGAGGGGTGATTTATGGGGACAGAGAGGATGAGGGGTGATGCATGGGGACAGAGAAGATGAGGGGGTGATGCATGGGGACAGAGAGGATGAGGGGGTGATGCACGGGGACGGACAGAGAGGATGAGGAGGTGATGCATGAGGACAGAGAGGATGAGGGGTGATGCATGGGGACAGAGAGGATGAGGGGTGATGCATGGGAACAGAGAGGATGAGGTGTGATGCATGGGGACAGAGAGGATGAGGGGTGATGCATGGGGACAGAGAGGATGTGGAGCGAACTGGAAAGAAATTTTGAGGACACAGAATAAAGAGTGACATGATATGAGGAGCAAGTGGGCAGGATGGGGAGTGAGGTGGAAAAGTATATGGACACACAGGAGGTAGAGGAGGAGACAGCAAGGGATGAGAAGAATGTGAGGGGCACAGAATAAAGACTGGGTAGTGTAGGGGGGTGGTATGGAGAGGGGGCAGAATGGGAGGACAGTGTGAGGTTATAGCAAGAAGGGGGACTGTGATGAAGGCACAGTATAACAACTGGGCAGTATAAGGGGACACAGTGTAAAGGACACTATAAACAGTAGGCTCAGTTTGGAAAGAGAGGGAATATGGAGGGCATGTACCATAAGAGGGACAGTGTGGCTCGTATTTTGTGCAGAGAATACTGTGAGGGGGCATTATTTATTCTGGGGAACAGTGTGGGGCAGATATTTTTAAGTAGAAGTATTATAATCATTCTGCTACTTTTAGGGGCATCGTGTCGGGATGTGTTACAGAAGACCGGAGAAGATGGAAATCTGCAGAGACGAGATGTGAATGTGAAAAGTCATCATTGCGTCAGGACAAGATGAAGAATAGAAAGAAATGACAACATCATCTATAAGGTACCTGAATGTAAATATTTATTTGGGATACTGACTATGTCTTATCATTAGGCCTTGGTCCCACTTGCGCATTGCTTTTGATGTGAGTGCAATGGGACCTCCACTGATCAGCTGATTATGGTGCAGGTAGCCGGAAATGCTTATTTCTGGATCTGCTCCGTCTGATGGTGTCCGCGGCCGGGTACTGCACATCCACCTAATTGATTTTAATAAGAGACTACTGCCACTATCAGAAGGTGGAGCAGATCCAGAACTGAGCACTTCCCGCAACCACCGGCACCCAGAGTAGGGAATTGGCGGGGTTGCCAGGTGCTGGACCCCAACCAGTCAGACATTGGTGATCTATCCTAAAGAAAGGTCATTAATGTGCAGACTTCTGAATTCTCACAGTGCACACTGCATGCTGTCAGGATTCTCTGGTGCCGGCGGTGAGAGTGGGAGGTTATGAAGCTGCAAGTATGAAATTTACTTAGATGAGGTCAGATGCTGAACAGACACGCTCAATGAAAATGAATTGACTGAGGCTGGACACATCAAATCAGAATGTGGCCAGAAGTGTACAAATCTCATACTTGTGCTCACATGATCGTCCACTCTCTCCACTGACACCGGCACCAGCACCCCCCCCCCTCCTAAATACCGGCCGATGGCACCTGACAGCACCCCCCCTCCGCTCCTCGCCTCTGGGATGAGTATCGGCAAATATTTTTTTTACAAAAAAAGCACTGCCGCCGACATATCGTTAGATATATTGTAGCGTGTGATGGGGCCTTAATTCTCATGATTAAGATCTCACTGGTGCAAGGAGTCTTACATGAAATATGCAAATCACATGCAAATTATATCTTATTCAAAAGGAAGAAAACTTTCTGATAGCTGTTTCTAAATGACTAATAAATAGGGATGATCGAATACCTCAAATATTCGGCTACACCCATATGCGACATAGAGGTCACCGGTATTCACGAATATTCGCAGCAACTATTCAGGCTTCCCATAAACTTACATTGTGCATCGAATATTCACACAGCGGCGACCTATTCGTCGAATATTCGTGAAGCCGAATATTTGTGATATTCGATCATCCCTACTAATAAATGATGTTTGGCTAAAATCCTTAGTCAAATTTAAAGAGAGTTTGATGGGTTAATCATTGAATTATTGGATAGGTGTCATTACACAGTTTTCTACCTTCTGGAGGAGAGTTTTTATATACTTTCTTCCAGGATACACGGACTTTCTATGACACAATTAATGCCCAATCCCAGACATCCAGGCTCTGTACCCTAAAATCCAGAGAGCTTCCAATTTTGAAACCGCCATCCCAATTTTGGCAAGTATTTTTTAGTTTAGATGTAGGTAAACAGATACAATTCTGTCTGACAGATGTTACCACTAGGGGGAGCTCACCACATCATGTAATAGATTGAACACACAAGTAAAACAGGACACTTTAGGCCGAAAACTTCACCCAAATGCATACATTTCCTACTAGTGGTAGCTTCGAAATTGTATCTTTCAATGGTAGGACAATGCAAAGTATTTGGAGGTTTGAATCAACATTTAAATTAAAAATCAATTAATCACTGTAAAAATATTTCATGAAATATATCAGCAGAAAATGAAATCTAATTTAATATTAGGATACACAATAAATGATTATTTTCTTACATTTTTTTTAAATTTTCTATTCAGATTGTATAAGCAGAAGGAAGACTATTTTTAAGCAAAGCGTTGATTTGACTGATTTTTTTAATGCAGAAAACACTCTAATCATCTGATCCTTCACTTTCCTCATTCTCCTCTTCACTTAGAACTTCAGGTGGATCCGTACAATAGGAAAATTCTTGGTGGAGAATTTTGACTCCAATCAGCTGACTTAGGTCCATTTCGCATCCCAAGGCAGACATGCATCCTTTGGCTGAGTAATTGCCACGGGATCCATCTGTTAAAAAAAAAAATCAAATCTATAATCCCTATATGGGACATTCACTTTCGATGCTCTTATTGCTGGTAAAATGTATTGCAACGCACCAACATTGTAATACATTTTACAGTGCTAAACTGACATAAGCCTTTTAGACCATGCTCTTGACATGGTCTAAAAGGCTTGCTGTAGCTGGCTGACCCAGAGGTTGTCATCACCACCTTGGCCTCCCATTGGAAAAAATTTGACGTCAGGGAGTCCCAATCTGGTGGGAGAGAGGCCGTACTCTGTCTCCCAGACTCCTAAATGCTGTGATCACTATTGATCATGACACTTAGGGGTTGAAAAGCTAGGGGTGATCCTTGGTACGGCTATAACTTACTGCAAACTCCGAGATGCGATATCGCGGGTACAGCAACTGCGCCTGCCTGATCACCATTGCGTACATTTACATCATTTTGCGGAAACCCCTTCGCGACCTTGACGTAAATGCATGTCAAATGTCGTGAAGAGGTTAATTGTTTTCGAGAGTGGACAATGGATTAAGCATCATTGATTGATGTGGTCTCTGGTTATAATTAGGGATGATCGAATACTTCGATTATCTGGCTTTGCGAATAATTTCCGAATACCTCGCCGCTATTCGACTATTCGTGAATATTCGATGTGCAATGTAAGTCTATGAGAAACCCGAATAACAACTATTCGGAACTATTTGGGCTTCCCATAGACTTACCTTGCGCATCGAATAGTCGAAGAGCGGCAAGGTATTCGGAAAACATTCGCGAAGCCGGATAATCGAAGTATTCGATCATCCCTAGTTATAGTGTTTGGTAAGATTTGTAAAACTGGTTAAAGAAAAATGATCTTTGCTGCCCATACCAAACAATCACACAACAGTTTTAAATGTCCTTGGTGCTCTTGAAAAAATGAAAGATGCCTGAGCTTGGCGATTGGTTTCCACGGACAATGATGACATCTTTTAAAATCAGCCCCAGTGAATCTAGGTGGAATAATTTTGTTGGATGCTCTGGTGTTTTAGGTGACTCACTAAACGTCACAAAGCACCGTATTTTTTGTTCTATAAGACGCACCAGATTATAAGAGTCACCCCAAATTTAGAGATAAAAAAGGTAAAAAAAAGGGGGATTGTCTTGTCTTATACTCCGGTTGTGTCTTACCGATGGGGGGGTGAAAGCGGTGGTGAAGAGGGGTCACAGGAGACAAGGGTTGTGTTGGAGTAAGGCAATGCTGCAAGCGCTATGGTGGGGGCTGTGCTGGTTGCGAAGGCTGTGCTGGTTGCGAAGGCTGTGCTGGCTGCGGGGTCCATGCTGGTTGGATGGAGAAGGGCGGTGCAGTGTGTGTCACAGATATTCTGTCAGCGGTGTGGGCTTTAAAGAAATGGCGCCCGGCGCAGATTAAGATCTCGGATCAATGACAAGCTGAGGATCTCATCTGCCCATGCGCCACCTCTGGGCACCATTTTCCTTAAGTACGCTGCTGGAAGATCAATGAGCCAGAGGCGGTACATGCGCAGATGAGATCTTGAGCTGAGAGCTCCATCTGTGCAGGCGCCGACTCCGGGCACCAACAGTCTGCACTGCCAACAGAGCATCTCTCCCATCGCACCGCCCTGCTCCACACAGCCCCCACCGCAGCCAGCACAGCTCCCACCACAGCCAGCACAGCTCCCACCACAGCCAACACAGCCCCCACCACAGCGAGCACAGCTCCCACCACAGCCAGCACAGCCCCCACCATAGCCAGCACAGCCCCCATCGCAGCTAGCACAGCCCCCATCGCAGCTAGCACAGCCCCCACCACAGCCAGCACAGCGCCCTACAGCCAGCACAGCCCCCATCGCAGCCAGTACAGCCCCCACCAAAGCCCCCACCGCAGCCAGCACAGTCCCCACCACAGCCAGCACAGCGCCCTGCAGCCAGCACAGCCCCCACCACAGCCAGCACAGCCCTCACCGCAGCCAGCACAACTCTCACCACAGCCAGCACAGCCCCCACCGCAGCCAGCACAGCCCCCACCGCAGCCAGCACAGCTCCCACCACAGCCAGCACAGCTCCCACCACAGCCAACACCACAGCGAGCACAGCTCCCACCACAGCCAGCACAGCCAGCACAGCCCCCATCGCAGCTAGCACAGCCCCCATCTCAGCTAGCACAGCCCCCACCACAGCCAGCACAGCGCCCTACAGCCAGCACAGCCCCCATCGCAGCCAGTACAGCCCCCACCACAGCCCCCACCGCAGCCAGCACAGTCCCCACCACAGCCAGCACAGCGCCCTGCAGCCAGCACAGCCCCCACCGCAGCCAGCACAACTCTCACCACAGCCAGCACAGCCCCCACCGCAGCCAGCACAGTCCCCACCACAGCCAGCACAGCCTCCACCGCAGCCAGCACAGTCCCCACCACAGCCAGCACAGCGTCCTGCAGCCAGCACAGCCCCCACCGCAGCCAGCACAACTCTCACCACAGCCAGCACAGCCCTCACCGCAGCCAGCACAGCCTCCACCGCAGCCAGCACAGTCCCCACCACTGCCAGCACAGCCCCCACCACAGCCAGCACAGCTCCCACAGCAGCCAGCACAGCTCCCACAGCAGCCAGCACAGCCCCCACCGCAGCCAGCACAGCCCCCACCACAGCCAGCACAGCTCCCACAGCAGCCAGCACAGCCCCTACCGCAGCCAGCACAGCCTCCACCGCAGCCAGCACAGCCCCTACCTCAGTCAGCACAGGGCCCATTCTCCACCTCCCTTTAAGCTACTTTTGCATTATGAGACACACCCCTCATTTTCCTACCAAATTTTTTAGAGCAAAAGTGTTTTCTTATAATCCAAAAAATACAGTAACTTTTGTCAATTTTAGATTAATTTCCATAAAACGTACCTGGATTCTCGACTGTGCATGCAATGGTAATACATTTGTCATCCTTTCCTTTGCACATGATCATCGAATCCACTCTACATTCTTTTAAAGTGTTATCATAACAGCTTGGACACACAACTCCATTAGGCTCCTCCTCTTCTGGCACTAAATAAATATAAAAAAATATGAAAAAAAACAAGAAAATTGTCAGCAACATTCTACATATGAAAGAAGTGGCCTGGCTGTCTGAGGACTTCACAATTTATCCAATAAAAATTCTATTTTTTTAAAATTTGATTTGATTTTTCAGTTGCCTTGTACATATCAGACTGCAAGTTGGAATGTGTCAGCCACTTGGAAAAAGAAGTCTGACTGCGTTGTCACATACCCAGCTGATTTATTCCAGCTCCATTCTGTTTTATAACTGCAAACAGCTACTCAATGGAGATGGTAGATGTCAGTCCAACACTGATCTGATATTGAAGATCATCTATATGGAGTACCCCTCTAAGTACTAAAATTGACCATTCACTTTAGACTTAGGGGTACTTTGCACGCTGCGACATCGCAGGCCGATGCTGCGATGCCGAGCGCGATAGTCCCCGCCCCCGTCGCAGCAGCGATATCCTTGTGATAGCTGCCGTAGCGAACATTATCGCTACGGCAGCTTCACATGGACTCACCTGTCCTGCGACCATCGCTCTGGCCGGCGACCCGCCTCCTTGTTAAGGGGGCGGGTCGTACGGCGTCACTGCGACGTCACACGGCAGGCGGCCAATAGGAGCGGAGGGGCGGAGATGAGCGGGATGTAAACATCCCGCCCACCTCCTTCCTTCCGCATATCCTACGGAAGCCGCAGTGACACCAGTAGGAGATGTTCCTCGCTCCTGCGGCTTCACACACAGCGATGTGTGCTGCCGCAGGAGCGAGGAACAACATTGGACCGTCGCGTCAGCGTACTTATGGAATTTGCCGACGCTGCACCGATGATACGATTACGATGATTTTGCGCTCATTAATCGCATCATCTAGGATTTACACACTAAGATGTCGAGAGCGACGCAGGAAGTGCGGCACTTTCGACATGACTCCACCGTCATCGCACCTGCGATGTCGTAGTGTGCAAAGTAAACCTTAAGCTAGCAGAACCCAAGGATTATGGCAAGTTCCATTTAATACATATGAGATATTCACATTAAATTTGGCATATGAGTGCTGGTAAAGGATGGTGCATGCATTGTTGATGTTTAACATGCCCAATCCTTCAATTTTGAGATAAGTAAACACCAAAGTTCTCTTGCCCTGCTTTCATTTTAGACAACAGATATACATTTTACAAAAACAAGAACCCATTAACCAACTATTAAAAATGAATTGCAAGTTTAATATATAGTCGGATCAAAGTTCCATCCAAAATACTTACTTTCATACATTTTGTCGTTACAGAGGCTTGTATTACAGCACTTTGTGTTAACCAAAAGATGGAGTTGGTCAGTCGCCCGTCCATATGGAGTCACACCACAAGGCATGTTAGAATTGCAGCCCTTGTAGAGTGAGTGATAAGTTTTATCTGCAAACATTAATTTTATATGTAAAGGTTCATTTATCTTGAAAAACAACCCATAGTAAATCATGAGAACTACAACAAGAAATAATAAAGATTAAAAAAATATTTGTTGAACGACATCATTTACTATGATTGGCCCCTTTGTAGACAGAACTGAGAAAATGAATTAGTACCCATTTAGAAAAAAAGTAAATAAATCGATCATAGTGCAATAGATAATGAAGTCTGTCTTTTGAATGCAATGGATGCTGTTTGAAATACTACTGAAAGTCAGAAAATATATCCAAGAAAAATAAAGTTGATTGACAAGTTCAAAAAATAAATACAATTTTCAAACTTGATTCCAAAAGTATTAACCTCTTACCGACATCAGACGTACTGGGTGCGTCCAAGCTCATGTTTAAGCTGCGGTGAGCCGGCAGTGAGTCCTGCACATGTCTGCTAATTTGCACAGGAGACATGTATGGTTGTCAGGCGCAGGTGGATCTGTGATCCACCAATGCCTGTTAAACCCTTAGATCATGCTGTCAAAATGAGAAGGCTGCTTTACACTCAGCGACATCGCTCATGAAAGCACCCGCCCCCGTCGTTTGTGCATCATGGACAAATCACTGCCCGCAGCGCACAATATCGCTAGTCCCGGTCACAAATATTTACCTGCCTTACGACGTCGCTGTGGCCGGTGAACTGCCTCTCTTCTAAGGGGGCAGTTTGTGCGGCGTCACAGTGACGTCACATGGCAGCCATCCAATTGAAGCGGAGAGCAGCAGCAGGAATGTGACGCCCACCTCGTTGCCGGAGAACGCAGGTACGGTGTTGTTCGTCATTCCTGTGGTGTCACACGTAGCGATGTGTGCTGCCTCAGGAACGACGAACAATCTGCATCCATACCATCAACAATATTTGGGATTTGAATGACGTGTCAACGATCAACGATTAGGTGAGTATTTGTGATTGTTAGCGGTCGTTCGTACGTGTCACACGCAACAACGTCGCTAACGAGGCCGGATGTGCATCATGAATTCCGTGACCCCAACGACATCTCGTTAGCGATGTTGTTGCATATAAAGCCCCCTTGACAGCTTGATGTAAATGGCCGCGGCAGAGAATGAGCCTTTTCCTGTCGCCATCGGGTGCGATAACAGGAAGCTGATGGTTGCCATGGTAGCACAGGGTAATGTGATGACTCCTGTCACTATTATGACTCACTTTCTGTGAGTGCTGGCTGTAACAGAAGATGAGCATTTCTTCTGATCTGAGCTGTGCAGCTATAATCAGCAGAAATGAATACACAATCAGATTCCTGATCCTTATAGCCCAAGGGGGACTATTAAAATAAATAAATAAAGTAAAAAAAAAGTTTTAAAATTTTGTAAAAAATAAACAAAACCTAAAAGTTCAAATCTTCCGCTATTCGCCCCATTGAAAGTTAAAGGGTTAAAACATTTTTTTTTTTTAAAAATACACATATTTGGTATCGCCATGTTCAGCAATGCCCAATCTATCAAAATGTAAAATCAATTAACCTGATCGTGGTGGCAAAAAAATTCCAAATGCCAAAATTAAGTTTTTTTGGTCATTGAAAATTTTGAGCAAAATGCAAAAACAGGCAATCACAACTTAGCAACTGCACAAAAATGGTACAGTTATAAAGTCAGCTAAAGACACAAAAAAAGCCATCACTGAGCCCTATAAGAACGCTACGGGTTGCGGAAAATGGCACAAAAAGTGTGCCACTTTTAGTGGACAAACACCTGAATTTTTGTGAACCCCTTATATAAAAGTAAACCTATACATGTTTGGTGTCTAAAAACTCATACTGACCTGAGGCATCACACTGACACATGAATTTTACCATATAGTGTGCACGGTGAATAAAATATCCCAAAAACATTTGTGCAATCGCAATTTTTTTTTACAAATTTTGCGCACTAGGATTGTTTTTTTTCCATTTTGAAGAACACTATATGGTAAAACTCATGATTTCACTTAAAAGTACAACTTGTCTTGCAAAAATCAAGCCCTCATATGGCAAGAGTGACAGAAAAATAAAAAGTTATGGCTCTCGGAAAAAGAAGAGCAAAAAAAAACAAAACGGAAAATCGCCCGGGGGTGAAGGGGTTAAACAGTTAACCCCTTTATCACCCGGCAATTTTCTGAGTTTTTTTGTTTTAGTTTTTTCTTCTCCTTCTTCCATAACTTTTTTATTTTTCCATCAATATGACCACCTGAGGGCTTGTTTTTTACATGACGAGTTGTGCTTTTGAATGACACCATTCATTCTGCCACATATAGTACTGGAAAACAATTCAGGGAATTGCAAAAAAAAAGTGCAATTTGGAGGATGGTTAATTTTTTTTATTACTTAACTTGTCCATTATATAGTAAAAGTGACCTGGCAGTGTGATTCCCCAGGTTGGTATGAGTTTGTTGATGCCAAACATGTATAGTTTTTCTTTTGATATTTTTGGATGTGTTTTTTTGAGCATTCTGACACATATTACATTTTTGTTTTGAACATTTTGTGAATTGACATATGGGACAATTAATATTTTTTTTCCTAAAGATTAGAGGACACCATATTTCCCCGAGATTGACCTCTCCTCATTACAGATCTGAAACTATCTGTCAGTATTTTATCATCATTGCCTCCATATTATTGAGGGAGGTTTGTTTAATAAGGCATGTTTCCACAATGATTTTGCCTTCTCAATGATTAAGGCTGTACACAGCGCCAGAAATGTGTCTGAGTATTTTTTTCTATTGCCAGCATATGTATTTTAATTTGTGATAGTTGCCAAACAAAATGTGAACATTTTATGTATTTTTTGAACTTGTCGATCAACTTTATTTCCCTTGGCTATATTACCCATTTGGATTTCTATAAAACTGAAAAACTACAAATAGGACAGGAATTGATACGTACTGTTTTTATATTCCTCACAAATTGTTAAACATGTATCTCCCTCTGGACATTCTATTTCTTTTTGCTCACATGTATCTGAGTCCCTTTGATGACAGTGATAGCATTTGAGAGCAGCAGCTAGGAATAAAAAAAGCAGAGAATGAGAAACCTTAAAAGACAAATAAACTTAAATTTTTTTTAAAAAAATTAAGGCGTGGCAAATTGTTTACTGTACTATTTAATAACAGTGATCCATGTATTAGGTACCGCTATGGGTACCAACACACCTCCAGAGAATTATACTTTCTTATCTTTACTAGCAAACATCAACATCTTAAGATCAGAGGGTATGTTTACAATGATAGCATTTAAGAGCAGCTGCTGGTATTGAAAAAATTCTATATTATTTACCAGTGGATGAGAAACCTTAAAAGATAAATAAAATTGAAAAATAAAAAATTATCTTTGGAAGTGGAAAAATAATTTAATAACTGTTAAATAACAATGATCCTTGTATTAGGGACCGCAATGGGTACCAACACACCTCCAGATAATTATATTTTCTTTTCTTTATTAACAAACATCAACATCTTAAGATCAGAGGGTATGTTTACAATGATAGCATTTAAGAGCAGCTGCTGGGATTGAAAAAAATCTATATTATTTACCAGTGGATGAGAAACCTTAAAAGATAAATAAAATTGAAAAATAAAAAAATTAACTTTGTGAGTGGCAAAATAATTTAGTAACCTATTGAATAACAGTGATCCATGTATTAGGTACCGCAATGGGTACCAACACACCTTCAGATAATTCTATTTTCTTTTCTTTATTAGCAAACATCAACATCTTAAGATCAGAGGGTATGTTTACAATGATAGCATTTAAGAGCAGCTGCTGGGATTGAAAAAAATCTATATTATTTACCAGTGGATGAGAAACCTTAAAAGATAAATAAAATTAAAAAATAAAAAAATTAACTTTGTGAGTGGCAAAATAATTTAGTAACCTATTGAATAACAGTGATCCATGTATTAGGTACCACAATGGGTACCAACACACCTCCAGATAATTCTATTTTCTTTTCTTTATTAGCAAACATCAACATCTTAAGATCAGAGGGTATGTTTACAATGATAGCATTTAAGAGCAGCTGCTGGGATTGAAAAAAATCTATATTATTTACCAGTGGATGAGAAACCTTAAAAGATAAATAAAATTAAAAAATAAAAAAATAACTTTGTGAGTGGCAAAATAATTTAGTAAACTATTGAATAACAGTGATCCATGTATTGGGTACCGCTATGGGTACTCACACAGCTCCAGAGAATTATACTTTCTTATCTCTACTAGCAAACATCAACATCTTACGATCAGAGGGTATGTTTACAATGTCTGATGTCTGAAATTAAACGATTGTTGAATTGCAACATGTTTGCAGGTCTGCTCATATATAATAGCCTGTTTCAACAGACAGACCCTTCTTCAGATGAACACTGAATGACCAGTAATTGATTGTTTGTTAAGTGCACATAGGCTTCCATTGTTCTTGTTAGCATAGATCCCCTTTAAATAGGATGACATGCTGCGTGGATCAATGACCTTTTTGGCATATCCAAAGATCATAGAACCCAATGACTCAGCATTGTACTTGCTTGTTCGATGAGGCACAGTCTGTTTAGTCTACATGATTATTGTGAATGAGCAATACTAGGAAGCTCATTTATGATAGTTGTTCAGTGTTAATTCACCTTTACTTAAACATTTCCAAAATTAAGAAAAAGTTGGAAAAAATTGGACTTTAAAATAATGTTTAAAATATTATAAGTCTAAATAGGACTAAACATCAATTCGCTCCTGGAAGAAGCGCTAGGTCCGGGCACCTTTCCTGCATAACCAAACCTCATTCATCAGATGTCCATAAACTCCCTTTTTTTAGTGCCTGAGCTTATAACACGGACCTGAAGTTTTAGGTGTAAAATTTGAATATTTTCCATCTCTTAATCACTTTGTATTTTGTAGCTTTGTGGATGAATATATTGTCTATTACCACCCATACATAGCATGAAATCTGTTGTCTGTTATTCCTATGTAGAATACCAACACATTAGACTCTAATAGTAATATAATCATTTCCAGAGTGCAGTTGTTTACCCTTATTACCTAATCTATAACAAAAGGGTTACAAATTGCAGTATTTGAGCATACATACCAATATGAAGTGAGAGGCAAAGAAGAAAAATGCTGATTATAACAGGCTTCATCTTTTTCTGTGTCTGAATATTTTGAATAATATTGAGCTTCTGGGACTTCTCGATACAGGAGTCGTCAACCAAAGAACAGAGATTTATATATTCTCAATGTCTGGTGACGCAATGAAGCAACATCGATGATGGATGATAATAGAACATTGAGTTTTAGGGTGTTATCTGTTCACCCTTAATATTTCAGCTCCTGGCAATTTTCAGATACTTGTATTTAATTTATGTATTGTGCCAGTTACACAATGGATTTGTCTAGATGTTCTTTGCCAAAAATGTTTTCCAATAATTCTATGCGATCAGCCTTGGGTCCATGGTAATATGCACATAAAGCAGAACGACATGCTGACTTTTCAATGATACATAGTTTTGGTAATTACAATTTCTTACAAATTCTGTAAATAATTTATAAAGTATATGTTATTGTGAATTTTGTTTTGTTGAGATGCATAAAAAAGAATAAGCAGAGCAAAGAGTCATGACATGAACTTTTTTTATACTTTATAAAGGCAAAAGCTGTAGTACCCAGATTTGCCCGGGATAGTAACTGTCCATCTCACTCTCCATCTTTCCCACTTTTACTCTCCCTCTCTATCTGTCTGTGTCCCTCTCTGTCTTTCCGTCGTCCGCTATGTCTGTCTGTCTGTCTCCTTCTCTGTCTGTCTCCCACTCTGTCTCTGTCTGCCTCTCTCTCTGTCTGTGTGTCTTTGTCTCTGTGTTTCTCTGTCTCTGTGTGTATGTGGTTCTATGTGTCTGTGTGAGTCTCTGTGTGTGTGTCTGTGTCTCTGTGTGTCTATGTCTCTGTGTGTCTGTGTGTCTCTGTCTCTGTGTGTGTGTCTCTGTATCTCTGTGTGTCTGTGTTTCTCTGTGTGTCTCTGTGTGTCTGTCTGTGTTTGTCTCTGTGTCTGTATGTGTGTCTCTGTGTTTGTCTCTGTTTCTCTGTGTGTCTTTGTCTCTGTTGCTGTGTGTCTGTGTGTCTCTGGGTGTATGTCTGTTTGTCTCTGTCTCTGTATCAGTCTCTCTGTGTCTTTGTGTCTCTGTGTGTCTGTGCGTGTGCCTCTATGTCTGTGTGTGTGTGTGTGTGTATGTGTGTCTGTCTCTGTGTGTTTCTCTGTATGTGTCTTTATGTGTCTCTTCTCTGTGTGTCTCTCTGTGTGTCTCTCTGTGTCGGTATTTCTGTATGTGTCTTTGTCTCTGTGTGTGTCTCTCTCTCCCTCTCTGTGTCTCTCTATGTGTGTGTCTGCCTCTGTGTGTCTCTGTGGCACTGTCTTTGTGTGTCTCTGTGTGTCTGTGTGTGCCTGTCTCTCCCCCGATATCATATTACTTCACAGATAAGCTTCTTATGTTAACAATGTCCTTCGTTGCCTATAGCAACCAATCACAGCTCCTATTACTGACCTGTAGTTCCCAGCTCCATTGACTTTAATGTAGGCAAGTTTTTGGGTGAATAACTGTAAAGCGTCTATGGCGTAACTTGAGTCACATGGGGTGTCTGTGCAAAATTTTGTGATTGTAAATGTGACGGTGCGGATTCCTTTAGCGGACACACACACACACACACACACACACATACACACATACATACACACATACATACAGTACATACATACACACATACATACACACACACACACAAATACATACATACACACACACACACAAATACATACATACACACACACACACACAAATACATACATACATACACACATACATATAGTTCATACATACACACATACATACACACACACACACACACACACACACACACATACATACATACACACACATGCATACATACATACACACAAATACATATATACATACAAACATACAGTACATACACACATACATACATACATACACACACACATACATACATACACACACATACATACAGTGCATACACACATACATACATACAGTACATACACACACACAGACACACACACACAAATACACACACACATACATACATACAGTACATACAGTACATACACATACACATGTTTGCTTGTAAAGTGCATGAAAAATTGGGAATCATCAGTAATTATAAGGTGTGTTATTAACAGAGGTACTGTAAATTCTGGAAATTTTCAACTAACCAGATGGCTAGTGCCAGTGGTGGTGCTGCTGTTGCTTGAGGCTCCCACTAGAGAGAACCTCATATATATATATATATATATATATATATATATATATATATATATATAGTTAGGTCCAGAAATCTTTGGACAGTGACACAATTTTCGCGAGTTGGGCTCTGCATGCCACCACATTGGATTTGAAATGAAACCTCTACAACAGAATTCAAGTGCAGATTGTAACGTTTAATTTGAAGGTTTGAACAAAAATATCTGATAGAAATTGTAGGAATTGTCACATTTCTTTACAAACACTCCACATTTTAGGAGGTCAAAAGTAATTGGACAAATAAACCAAACCCAAACCAAATATTTTTATTTTCAATATTTTGTTGCGAATCCTTTGGAGGCAATCACTGCCTTAAGTCTGGAACCCATGGACATCACCAAACGCTGGGTTTCCTCCTTCTTAATGCTTTTCCAGGCCTTTACAGCCGCAGCCTTCAGGTCTTGCTTGTTTGTGGGTCTTTCCGTCTTAAATCTGGATTTGAGTACGTGAAATGCATGCTCAATTGGGTTAAGATCTGGTGATTGACTTGGCCATTGCAGAATGTTCCACTTTTTTGCACTCATGAACTCCTGGGTAGCTTTGGCTGTATGCTTGGGGTCATTGTCCATCTGTACTATGAAGCGCCGTCCGATCAACTTTGCGGCATTTGGCTGAATCTGGGCTGAAAGTATATCCCGGTACACTTCAGAATTTATCCGGCTACTCTTGTCTGCTATTATGTCATCAATAAACACAAGTGACCCAGTGCCATTGAAAGCCATGCATGCCCATGCCATCACGTTGCCTCCACCATGTTTTACAGAGGATGTGGTGTGCCTTGGATCATGTGCCGTTCCCTTTATCTCCAAACTTTTTTCTTCCCATCATTCTGGTACAGGTTGATCTTTGTCTCATCTGTCCATAGAATACTTTTCCAGAACTGAGCTGGCTTCATGAGGTGTTTTTCAGCAAATTTAACTCTGGCCTGTCTATTTTTGGAATTGATGAATGGTTTGCATCTAGATGTGAACCCTTTGTATTTACTTTCATGGAGTCTTCTCTTTACTGTTGACTTAGAGACAGATACACCTACTTCACTGAGAGTGTTCTGGACTTCAGTTGATGTTGTGAACGGGTTCTTCTTCACCAAAGAAAGTATGCGGCGATAATCCACCACTGTTGTCATCCGTGGACGCCCAGGCCTTTTTGAGTTCCCAAGCTCCCCAGTCAATTCCTTTTTTCTCAAAATGTACCCGACTGTTGATTTTGCTACTCCAAGCATGTCTGCTATCTCTCTGATGGATTTTTTCTTTTTTTTCAGCCTCAGGATGTTCTGCTTCACCTCAATTGAGAGTTCCTTAGACCGCATGTTGTCTGGTCACAGCAACAGCTTCCAAATTCAAAACCACACACCTGTAATCAACCCCAGACCTTTTAACTACTTCATTGATTACAGGTTAACGAGGGAGACGCCTTCAGAGTTAATTGCAGCCCTTAGAGTCCCTTGTCCAATTACTTTTGGTCCCTTGAAAAAGAGGAGGCTATGCATTACAGAGCTATGATTCCTAAACCCTTTCTCCGATTTGGATGTGAAAACTCTCATATTGCAGCTGGGAGTGTGCACTTTCAGCCCATATTATATATATAATTGTATTTCTGAACATGTTTTTGTAAACAGCTAAAATAACAAAACTTGTGTCACTGTCCAAATATTTCTGGCCCTAACTGTACATACACATACATACAGTACATACACACACACACAAATACACACACACATACATACAGTACATACATACACATGTTTGCTTGTAAAGTGCATGAAAAATGGGGAATCATCAGTAATTATAAGGTGTGTTATTAACAGAGGTACTGAAAATTCTGGAAATTTTCAACTAACCAGATGGCTAGTGCCAGTGGTGGTGCTGCTGTTGCTTGAAGCTCCCACTAGAGATGAGCGAACCTCATATATATATATATATATATATATATATATACACACACACACAAATATATATATATATATATATATATATATATACACACCGTATATTCTGGTTTGTGAGACACACTTTTTTCTCCCCAAACTGTGGGAAAAATTGGAGTGCATCTTAAAAACCGCATATGGCTTACCGCTGCAGCAGTGGTGGTGCAGGGTCGGATATACAAAGAGCTCATATGGGGTGTCATTGCAGTTGAGCAACTCAGGAGGGTCAGTGTATGGCAGCAGAGGGTCAGCGATAGTGCGAGATCATGGGGTACCAATGATCTGCTGGACGGGGGGGGTGTCATGGCTTGAAAGGGTCAGTGTGTAGCAGTGGAGGGCCGGCGATACTGCAGGCTCATGGGGTGTCGCGGCAGTGCACATCATTAAACTGCAGGCTGCTTTGAATCTCCGGCGGTTGACGTGATGGACTTCAAGAAAATGGCTGCGGAGGCCAATCTGTGCATGCACCTCCTCCACAACAATTTTCTTGAAGTCTCTCACGTCAACCGCCGGTGATTCAATGGAGCCCGCCGCTGTTACACCCCGCGAACTCTCAGTAACACTGACCCTCTGCTGCAGCACACTGACCCTCTTGAGCCGTGACACCCTCTCCTTTGAGCCCACCGGCAGATCAATGATACCCACCGTCGTGACACACCATGATCCTGTAGTATCACTGACCCTCCGCACACAGTCTTGAGCCATGACACCCTCTCCTCCAAACCCGCAGCATCACCAACCCTCCTGAGCTGCAACACTCCCTCCTCCGAGCCCGCAGCATCGCCTTCTCTGCCTCCTGTGATGTTCCTGAGTTACTCCACCACCACTGCTCTCCCCTGACGAGCTAATATAAGAGGCACTAGGATTATAAGACGAACCCTCATTTCAACAGTAAAAAAATGTTTTTTACTATTGTCCTCCTTCAAATTTGGGGTGCATCTTAACGAAAAGTATGATATATATTATACTAGCTGTACCCTGCCACGCTTTGCTGTGGCACATTCTCGTTTAACGGATAAGAAATGAAACAGAAGATACGTTTCCAGCAAGAGTTTAATTTTTCAACACTTGTGGGTTTACAATGTTTTTGGTTTTACCATCAGATAAAAAGATTGTCTGGTTTGCCAACCCTAGAGCATGCAACATACAATTGTCCATGGCTAAAGCAATCCGTATGTGAATATAGACCGCGCTATTCTAAAGATTGACCCTGAGCTTTGTTGATAGTAATTGCAAACGCCGATCGAACAGGGAATTGCATGACTCCGGAATGTCTGACTAAAGGCCTATCATTCACCCAAAACCCCTACCCCCCTAGGGCTCTTATCTAAAATAAACACCAACACTGCGTGACATTGGATATAAAGGCCACAGCAGCCCCATTTATTAATAACAAAACACAGGCAATATAACAATACAAATCTTCATTGAAGAACACCCGAAAAGGAAGGGGGGGTACCTGAAGGTTGACCAAACTGTTCCTTGCAACATTGGCCCACCTCCTGACCCTCAGCCGCAACACACCGACTCGAGAGCCCTGGCCAGATGTTGCCCACACCATGTCCCGCTGAGACTCAACCCAGCAAGGACCCGTTTCACCAAACATTTGCACCGCTAGAGGTAACCCGCTCCGGCACTGGGTTCCGTCCTCTCCTCTGTGCAAAACCCCCACCTTCAGACACCCCCCTCCTTTCCGCCGCTGCGACAAATCACGATCTTTCTCCTCTTCTCCGTCGATGTTGAATCTACCATCAGGGCGGGCGGGCAGGAACGATTCCAGTCACCGTCCAGGTAGGAATAACCACCCACACCCTTGACCTGACCTATATACGACCCCTCAACAGCCCCACCCCCTGACCAATAGAACTGACCCCTAGTCCTAACTGCCCCTTAGTTACCACCCCCAGATTTCCCGCTCAAACTAAACTTTACATTAACCCCTTACTGACCCTATGGCCTGGCATCCCTCCTAGTCATGCTGCCCTCCTTTGAGCCCCTTTGGGGCAGCAGTCCGGGCTACTCTCTGTCTTGAATTGAAACAGTCTATCGGATGGAATAATGGGAATTCGAGGAATGAGGACATCTTCACCTTTGTAAGGTTCCGTCAAAATCCTTGCTTCTATTACGTTACTTATCAATTTTTTGACTGCAAGCCGTGTGCCGTTGCAGTGTTTTGGCTGATTAATATTTCGTATCATAGTAATGGGCACACCGATGTGCGATGGTACTCCCAGGAGATCAAGTGAATTCAAAAACTCGGTTGGATAGTCAACTGCATCAACTGCTGTATAAAAGTACCTTGGATAGGATATAAATACGGATTCAACATTAGAATAATGTAGAAATCATCTTCCTAGATGGCAATAACGTGATTGCTGACCATTTTTTCCACAGAAAAAAAATCTGCGAGGGGACGGTCATTTTTTGGACTATTGAGCGAGTGAGAAAAGTAGTGTCAATTTCAACTTTTGGTGTTGTTGATCAGCTGTAGCAAGTTTTCGCTTCGCTCCCAGCATATAATTTTTTTTCCATTCCAGTCACAGAAACAAAATCTATGATGGGACGGTCATGTTTTGGACAATCATCTGTCAATTGAGTGAGTGAAAAAATGACCGTCATTTTGCATCTCTATACTGTTGGCGTTGTTTCGCCTTGATTCCAATCATAGAGCGAGCGCGGCTGTTAGTCTAGCATGAACAGTTGAAATTATCCGCGGTTGTGCGCATGCATGGATCGTGATGACGCAGCATATAGTGAGATTGTCATAGAGCGCGGTTGTCAGCCTACTGTGAACAGTTTAAATTTTTCACAGTTGCGCACATACGTGGATTTTTCGCGGTTGCGGGTATGCATGGATCGCGATAACTCAGTATATAGCGCGGTTGTCATAGAGTGCGGTTGTTAGTCTACCGTGAACAGTTGAAATTTTCGCGGCTGCGTGCATGCATGGATTTTCCACGGTTGCGCATATGCGTGGATCGCGATGACACAGCATCAGCGTCAACAGTTGACATTTTTTGCGGTTGCGCGCATGCGTAGATTGCGATGAGTGGACCGAAACATTTATGGAGCTCGGAGGGACATTGCGTCAAAATTTTACAACAATCAGTCTAGGGAACTTTCTGAGATCTTTACAAACGCACGTAAACGCATTTATTTTTATATATATATATATATATATATATACACACACACTTTTATATATATATATATGTATATATATATATATATATATATATATATATATATATATATACACACATACACACATACATATGTATATATATATATATATATATATATATATATATATACACACACACATACATATATATATATATATATATATACACACACACACATACAGTATATATATATATATATATATATATATATATAAAATAAAAATATTGTAAAAATGGCATAAATATGAAACAAAAAGATATAAAAAAACCCCCACATAAAATACATAAAAAATAAAAGTCCAGGAGCTTCACAAATATATCACCAAACCTGTTTATTTTTATTTTTTTTATTGTAAATAGAACATAATTTTAGTAGTTGATCATATAATATCATAAGAGTAATTTTAAATCTTCTTTATATTGAGTGGTCATTATAGATTTTAATAGACAAGTCAGTAAAAGTCAAGTTTAATAGATTGAGGTGAAAGATTGGTAATTTTGTCCTTCGAGATAATTAATTATTTATTAACACTAGAAGTCCTAGAGAGGGGTCATTTAACATTTCTACCTTTGGAACCCAGAGACAGGTCCATTGACCTGAAGGATTTTAGCTAACATCCTATAATCACCATCTTTTGTTCTGTAATTAAGGCCATTACTGTCGCACCACAGGAGGTTGTTGTTTTCCAACCTCCTGTGGTGCGACAGTAATGGCCTTAATTACAGTTTGGACTAAGGGTCATTTGACCCTCTTTCGGGACTTCTGGGACTTCTAGTGTTGAAGATAACAGCCTATCACCACTTTTAGGTCCAAATGACATCAGTAATATATTATAAAATTCCTAAAAATTTGACACATTCAATTTGCATTGAAACGATTCCTTCATCCGTTATCAACACAGAATGTTTGGATATAATGTCATTCACTTTCAAATTCAATACTAAATTTATTACCAGTAGAAGAATATTTACATGAAAAGTGTTGATTAGGTTCCTTAATTCCATTTTATACAAGCTTCATAGTTACTCATACTTCTCCCCTCCAGGTAATGGGCTTTTTGTGCACTTAAATATTGTTTGATTGAGTAATTGGGCTCCAATCAGTTGACTTAGGTCCATTTTGCATCCCAAGGCAGACATGCAACCTTTAAGTGAGTAACAGGCTACAAATCCATCTGTTAAAAAAAACATATTCCCAATTGTGATAGCAGGATCTATAATAACTATCTCTTAACTCCATTTTGAGTGAGTGTACGTGTATTTCTTCCCTCTGTGTAATGGAGTCCATGAAGAGCCATGAAGAACTGTGATTTCTTTGCTTAAATTGAAATGTGAAACTTAAAGGGAAGGTCTCATTTTTTTTAATTTATTTGTTTTTGTATTAATAATAGTGATTATGAAATCAAGTAATTTTAGTACAAAATTACACTCACTGTTTATTTAGTTTTTATTTAATTCTAGTTTTACTGAAGCACTGGGGGCTGCCATCTTGGATTTGGTGTTTTTAATGACAGTTACTCACCTCCTTTATGGCAGCGCCCAGGGAATAGAAGACAGTTGTCGGACTGCGACCCTATACTGTAACATAGAGAAGGCGTCTGCTGTGAAATGGATGTGCCCCCTGGGCTGTCCAGATCACAGCAGAGGGAGGAGATCAGCGCCATCTTCATGGAGCACACAGCATATGCTGTGTGCTCCCCTTTCCCCCTTTGTGAGTATCGGCACCGGGCCACCGCCCCTCCACCCGCCACCGCTACCGTCTCCAATGATACTCCTCCCCTCACTCTACCCCACCCCGCTCACCCCCCTGCAGATGTGTTTTTATAAAGAGCGGAGCGAAAAACCTGCAGATGTGTCTTTATAGAGGGCAGAGGGGAAAAACCTGCAGATGTGTCTTTATGGAGAGCGGAGGGAAAAACCTGCAGATGTGTCTTAATGGAAAGCGGAGGGAAAACCTGCAGATGTGTCTTTATAGAGAGCAGATGGCAAAACCTGCAGATGTGTCTTTATGGAGAGCGGAGAGAAAAACCTGCAGATGTGTCTTAATGGAGAGCGGGGGAAAAACCTGCAGATGTGTCTGTATAGAGAGCAGAGGGAAGAACCTGAAGATGTGTCTGTATAGAGAGCAGAGGGAAAAACCTGCAGATGTATCTTTATACAGAGTGGAAGGAAAAATCTGCAGATGTGTCTTTATAGAGAGTGGAGAGAAAACCTGCAGATGTGTCTATATAGAGAGAGGAGGGAAAAGCCTGAAGATGTGTCTTTATAGAGAGCGGAGGGAAATTTCTGGTTTGAACTGTACATTAGTTAGGACATTGATGTTCTCTAGTCTTAGATTGATCTCTAAACTCTCCAAATCCAGTTGTGTTATTGTATTCTCTCTAAATTTTATAAGAATGGTTGTGGGATACGTTTTGTAAGGATTACCTGGTTCCAAAAATTGCCCAGAAAATGTTACACAATTATCGTCCTGTCCTCGACACATCATTTCATTCTGGGGGATACATTCTTTTACAGTGTTTGGCTCATAGCAGCTCGGACATACAACTCCATTAGGCTCATCATCTTTTGGCACTAAATTATAATTAAAAAAAAATATACAGCCCAGGTTTAAATTGAGACATACAGTAAAAACAGGATTTGGCTGAAATGTCATGAATGTTATAATTATTTATTTTCTAGCTGTAGTACCTGGAGTTGCCCGGGATAATAACTGTCTCTCTGTCTCTCTCCCAATCTCTATCTGTCTGTCTGTCTCTGTCTCTTTCTGTCTGTCTGTTTGTCTGTCTCTGTCTGTCTCTTTGTCTCTGTGTCTCTGTCTGTCTCTTTCCTTGCCTGTCTCTATGCATGTATGTCTCTGTCTCTATCCATGTCTGTCTGTGTCTATCTCTCTGTCTGTGTCTATCTCTCTGTCTGTCTGTCTCTGTATCAGTGTCTCTGTCTGTCTCTCCCTATGTCTGTGTATGTCTCTCTCTATCTCTGTCTGTCTATCTCTTTCACCGTCTGTCTCTTTCCAGGTCTGTCTTTCTCCATATCTGTCTCTTTCTCCGTCTGTCTCTTTCTCCGTTTGTATCTTTTCTTGTCTGTCTCTTTCCCCATCTGTCTCTTTCCCTGCCTGTCTCTTTCCCTGTCTGTCTGTTTCCCAGTCTGTCTGTTTACCCGTCTGTCTCTTTCCAGGTCTGTCTCGCTCCATATCTATCTCTTTCTCCGTCTCTGTCTTTCCCCGTCTGTCTCTTTCCCCGTCTGTCTCTGTCTCTTTCCCTATTTTTGTCTCTTTCCTTATTTTTGTCTCTTTCCCTGTCTGTCTTTTTCCCTGTCTGTCTTTCTCTTTCTGTGTCTGTCTCTCTGTTTCTGTTTGTCTGTTTTCCTGTCTGTTTCCTTGTCTGTCTGTGTCTGTCTCTTTCCCTGCCTGTCTCTTTCCCCGTCTGTCTGTTTCCCCGTCTGTCTCTTTACCCGTCTGTCTTTTCCAGGTCTGTCTCGCTCCATATCTGTCTCTTTCTCCATCTCTGTCTTTCCACGTCTGTCTCTTTCCCCGTCTGTCTCTGTCTCTTTCCCTGTTTTTGTCTCTTTCCTTATTTTTGTCTCTTTCCCTGTCTGTGTTTTTCCCTGTCTGTCTCTCTCTTTCTGTGTCTGTCTCTGTTTCTGTTTGTCTGTTTTCCTGTCTGCCTGTCTGTTTCCTTGTCTGCCTGTGTCTGTCTCTTTCCCTGTCTATCTGTGTCTGTCTGTCTCTTTCCCTGTCTCCCTCTCTCTCAGCTTTATATATTAGATTTCTCAAAAAATATTGAAGCATCATATCTAGATATGAAACATGGGTAAGGGGTACTTTGCACGTTGCGACATTGCTACTGTGATGCCGTCGGGGTCAAATCGAAAGTGACGCACATCCAGCACCAGTAACGACGTCGCAACATGTTAAGCCTAGATGCACCAATAAACGATCGCAAAAGCGTCATAAATCGGTCATCTGTGTAGCGTCGGTAATTTTTATAATTTCGCTGCAGCGACAGGTACGATGTTGTTCCTCTTTCCTGCGGCAGCACACATCGCTGTGTATGAAGCCACAGGAGCGAGGAACTTCTCCTTACCTGCCTCCACCGGCTATACGGAAGGAAGGAGGTGGGCGGAATCTTTGCGTCCCGCTCATCTCCGCCCCTCCGCTTCTATTGGCCGCCTGCCGTGTGCTGTTGCTGTGACGCCGCACGACCCGCCTCCTTAGGAAGGAGGCGGGTCGCCGTCCAGAGCGATGTCGCAGGGCAGGTAAGTGCGTATGAAGCTGCCGTAGCGATAATGTTCGCTACGGCAGCTATCACAAGATATCGCAGCTGCGACGGGGGCGGGTACTATCGCGCTCGGCATCGCTACCATCGGCTAGCGATGTCGCAGCGTGCAAAGTACCCCTAAGAATTATACATATAATCATATAATTTTGGACTCATGCAAACATACAGGCAAATAAGTTCTTAAGAGATGCATCTTAAAGGGACTCTCTCAACTGGCTTTTGCTGCATAATCTGAAGACAGTAGGAGATAGTAGTTTTACTTATCAAGCTTTGTGTTGTTATTTATATACATTGAAGGTTTTATTACTTCCTGGACTAGGTCTGACATGCCAGCTATTCCAACTCTGCCTTCTCCTCTGATAAGCAGTTCACTGTCTATATACATTGCATACAGAGAGCTGTGATGTGGGTGTGGTAAGCTGTAGTAAGGTTGGGGTCAGCTGTGTTGTGGATGGGGTTTGCTTTCTGGAATGCTACATCTAAGAACTCTCATTGCGTCACAAGGGCTGCAACCAGTAAACTAAGTGATACATTGCTGGAATCAGGGTCTCTTCTTCTACATTATGCTGCTCTTAGATGAGGCAGCAAAAACCTGTTGACAGATTCACTTTAACAGGGGGGGTGACAGTTATGAATAGGTTGAAAATAACTAGTGGATCTCTTCACAAGTCCATGATTAGTGGTCTCGGTACAGCGCCTGCAATCTTCTTGCAATCACTCCTCCTTCCATGCTCTCTGTGAATGACACATCCTACATTATCCACACAGTGTCCTGTATTGGGGCAGAGTAAAGTACAGTAACGTGCATGTACCGGAGTTCTTTGGCCTTTCCCGCGCCTGCGCATTACAGTACTTTGCTCTTCCCACAACGAGCAGAAAGAATTGCACGTGCGCCGGACCCCGATGGAGGACTGTGTGTGGATGACATAGGACTCATCATCTATATGGAGCAGTAATGGAGGACGGTGACTACAAGAAGATAGGAAGTGACGGACTGAGATCAGCAACTCTTATTGGACTGGACCGACCCAAAGATAAGTATACTAAAAGCTGTTTTTATGCTATACAGAGTGGCTTGGGCGTTTATACAGTGTGTCCACCCATATCCTGTCCACCACCATTAACTTGAGAACGGCAGCAGCTATAAGTACAGAAATGGTGTCTAGGTATAGTAAAGTATCGATACGCTACGCAATGAAACCACCTATAGTGCCACCTGGGGGAAAACAACGGAGTTAGTATTTTTATCTTGAAAACGGAACGAGATAGAGAAAAAAAAGGGAATTACAAAGTTGTAGGGCATCATCAATCCAATACGAATCAACTTCTTTGCTTCTTGTTTCTACTACTTACTTTCAAAGGATTGATTATTACAGTAGTCTGTATCACAACACTTTGTGCTGACCATAAGATAAACGTAATTGTTTGCCTTTCCATAAGGTTTTTCATCACAAGGTATGTTACCAGAACATCCCTTGTATATCGAGCGAATGGTTTTATCTGGAAAACAAAAATTCATTTGATGTGAAAAAGTTAATATCACTATGTATTAATTATGATTGTTGAAAAACGATTCAAAACTTGGACCTCTTAAAATAGCATTTAGATATTCTCAACATATAAAAAACAGCAAGAACATGAAAAAAAACATACTTACGATTACAATATTCCTCAGAAATTGTTATACATCTATCGCCCTTTGGACATTCTATTGCTTCTTGCTCACATGTATCTGAGTTTCTTTTTCGACCATGGTAGCATTTCAGAGCTGCAGCTAGGATTTAAATACATTTAGTATTTCAAATTTAAGTTGGATATATTGATATCTACTACAGATAGGAAAGACGATATTTCGTGTTACTGCCATGGGTACCAACACACCCCCATAGAATAATACTTCCAGTTAATACCTTCAGTTCTTTATCTGCAAATGTCAACATCTTACTATAAGAAGCCATGATTGACATCTTCTGAAAGGAAAGAAATATTTGATATTTTGACTATACAATGGATAAAGAGCCTTGAATTCTAAATCAGGACTATGGTTTGTACCCACAGCGGGACCATAAGCTCCAGAAACCTAGTTGGTTATGACATCATAAAAACTAAAGTTATATTTTCATACCAACCTCAGGAATAAAAATGTATGCTTATTGAACAGTGAATAATAGAAAAGAAAATGTCTATTGGAAATATATTAAGGGTTTTATGCATTTTCCTAAAATAAAAGGAAATAAATATTTGATCATTTGACTATACAATGGATGAGGATTCTAGAATTATAAATCAGGACTATGGTTGGTACCCATAGCAGGACCATGAGTTCCAGAAACCTAGTTGGTTATGACATCATAATAACTAAAGTTATATTTTCATACTAACCTCAGGAATAAAAATGTATGCTTATTGAACAGTGAATAATAGAAAAGAAAATGTGTATTGGAATTACATGAAGGGTCTTATGCATTTTCCTAAAACAAAAAGAAATAAATATTTGATGATTTGACTATACAATGTATGAAGATCCTAGAATTTTAAATCAGGACTATGGTTTGTACCCACAGCGGGACCATAAGCTCAAGAAACCTAGTTGGTTATGACATCATAATAACTAAAATTATATTTTCATACCAACCTCAGGAATAAAAATGTATGCTTGTTCAACAGTGAATAATAGAAAAGAAAATGTCTATTGGAATTACATGAAGGGTCTTATGCATTTTCCTAAAACAAAAGGAAATAAATATTTGATGGTTTGACTATACAATGGATGAAGATCCTAGAATTTTAAATCAGGACTATGGTTTGTACCCACAGCGGGACCATGAGCTCAAGAAACCTAGTTGGTTATGATATCATAATAACTAAAGTTATATTTTCATACCAATCTCAGGAGTAAAAATGTATGCTTGTTGAACAGTGAATAATAGAAAAGAATATGTCTATTGGAATTACATGAAGGATTTTAAGTATTTGCCTAAAACAAAATACTGCTATCAGTTGAAAACAACTGAAAGCTACATGCAAATTTCCTGAAAATGTTTCCTAAAATTTTTATACAGATTATGCTACTATAGTCATTTGACATGTCTCCATGGTTTTGATGAATTTGTGCCAACCTCTTGGTCTGTAAACATCAAACATACTCCCAACCTAAATTTATACATTATAGTATATTTCTTACACTCTTATTGGCCAAACTTTCAAACAAGGCTCACAAATTTGACATGTTATGAATTTACTTACCAATGGATATTAAGAAGTAAAGAAGGAAGACACTTGTAACAGAGTTCATTTGTGCTTTTTTACACTATTGTAAATTATTTTGTACTTAAACTTCTCCACGAAAGTGTCTTATACTTGAGAACTGTGATTTATATAGCGTTAATGTGCTTGGGGTCAATAAAATATAATTGTTTAGACTTTGCATGCCAAATTAATTTTCCTGTTATCTGATCTGATCATTATCGGAGGCCACATGATTCTTACCAATGTACACAAAACATATACTGTTTACTTTAAAGGTTTATTCATTCTTGCAAACCATGCTAGTAAATTCTGTATTTTTCAGATTTTATATATATACAGAACAGACCAAAAGTTTGGACACACCTTCTAATTCAAAGAGTTTTCTTTATTTTTAGGACTCTGAAAACTGTAGATTCACATTGAAATCATCAAAACTATGAATTAAAACATGTGGATTGAAATACTTAAAAAAGTGTGAAACAACTGAAAATATGTCTTATATTCTAGGCTCTTCAAAGTAGCCACCTTTTGCTTTCATTACTACTTTGCCCACTCTTGGCATTCTCTTGATTGCTTTAAGAGGTAGTCACCGGAAATGGTTTTCCAACAGTCTTGAAGGAGTTCCCAGAGATGCTTAGCACTTGTTGGCCCTTTTGCCTTCACTCTGCGGTCCAGCTCACCCCAAACCATCTCGATTGGGTTCAGGTCTGGTGACTATGGGGGTCAGGTGATCTGGCGTAACACCCCATCACTCTCCTTCTTAGTCAAATAGTCCTTACACAGCCTGGAGGTGTGTTTGGGGTCATTGTCCTGTTGAAAAATAAATGATGGTCCAACTAAACGCAAACCGGATGGAATGGCATGCCGCTGCAAGATGCTGTGGTAGCCATGCAGGTTCTGTATGCCTTCAATTTTGAATAAATCCCCAACAATGTCACCAGCAAACCCCCCACACCATCACACCTCCTCCTCCATGCTTCACAGTGGGAACCAGGCATGTAGAGTCCATCCATTCACCTTTTCTACAAAGACATGGTGGTTGGATCTAAAGATCTCAAATTTGGACTCATCAGACCAAAGCACAGATTTCCACTGGTCTAATGTCCATTCCTTGTGTTCTTTAGCCCAAACAAGTCTCTTCTGCTTGTTGCCTGTCCTTAGCAGTGGTTTCCCAGCAGCTATTTTACCATGAAGGCCTGCTGCACAAAGTCTCCTCTTAAGGCCTCTGTCACACGTTCGTGCCTTCGGTACGTGTTTGACAGTTTTCTCACGTACCAGAGACACGTACACACGTGGACCTATGTATTCCTAATGGTTTGGACACACGTAAGTATTTTGGAACGGAACGTGTGTCCGTTCCGTACTTACGTGTGTCCGTGTGTTTCTCATGCCGACATGTCCATTTTTCTCCGGCATCATGGGTGTCACATGGCCTGCACCCGTACCACATGGATATAGTGTGGATGCGGTCCCATGTGACATGCGCCGGAGAAACACGTGTCATTATTTTAAAATTAAAAAAATACATACTCACCTCCATAAGCCCTGCAGAATCTTCCGCTGCAAACAGTTGCTGCCGACCGCCTCTCATTATGAGCGTGTTAAGGAGAGGTGGGCGTGATGTCACGGGCGCTAATCTCTGCCCCTCCGCTCGGCTGGAAGTAGCATCAGTACACTGGACAGCAGCAAGGACCACGTGAGTATTCAAATTACCAGTTCTCCGTGTGTTATCGCGGATAGCACATGTAGAACACACGTGGCCCGCACGTACCAGTGACACGTACTTATCAAACGCAACACACAGGGAAAATACGTGTCTCGCGGCACGTGCATGATTGTCACGTATGTGTGAGAGAGGCCTAACAGTTGTTCTAGAGATGAGGTGTGTCCAAACTTTTGGTCTGTACTGTATATATATATATATATATATATTTATTTTATATATTATATATTTCAAGAGCTGAACCCAAAGATCGAAGACTTTTTCTGTTTACGCCAAAGGCCTTTTTCTCTCAAATATTGTTCACAAATTTGTCTAATGCCGGAGTTACAGTTGCGGGTGACTCGCATGTAACTCGCCCAAGTCTCGCATCGCAACACCCTTGTCGCCATTAGGACAGGAACAGGTCAGCTGCATATATTTCTATGCAGCAGACCGGCTCCTGTCTGGAGAGCTGCAGGCCGTGCCGGCTAATGCAATGCAAAACTTGTGCGAGTTACGCACAAGTCACTCGCAAGTTAAATTTATGTTAGCACTTCTCCTTTTCTGAAATAAATTCATCCACCCTACAGCTGTGGCATATCAAAATGCTGATTAGACAGCATGATTATTGCACAGTTGGGCCTTAGGCTAGCTAGCATGATTATTGCACAGGTGCACCTTAGGCTAGCCAGTATGATTATTGCACAGGCGTGCCTTGAGCTATCTAGCATGATTATTGCACACGTGTGCCTTAGGCTGGCCAGTATGATTATTACACAGGTGTTGCTTAGGCTGGCTAGCATAACTATTGCACAGGTGTGCCTTAGGCTAGCTAGCATGATTATTGCACAGGTGTGCCTTACCCTGGCCAGCATGATTTTTGCACAGGTGTGCCTTAGGCTGGCCAGTATGATTATTGCACAAGTGTGCCTTAGGCTGGCTAGTGCGATTATTGCATAGGTGTGCCTTAGGCTAGCTAGCATGATTATTGCACAGGTGCACCTTAGGCTAGCCAGTATGATTATTGCACAGGCGTGCCTTAGGCTATCTAGCATGATTATTGCACACGTGTGCCTTAGGCTGGCCAGTATGATTATTACACAGGCGTTGCTTAGGCTGGCTAGCATAACTATTGCACAGGTGGGCCTTAGGCTAGCTAGCATGATTATTGCACAGGTGTGCCTTACCCTGGCAGCATGATTTTTGCACAGGTGTGCCTTAGGCTGGCCAGTATGATTATTGCACAAGTGTGCCTTAGGCTGGCTAGTGCGATTATTGCATAGGTGTGCCTTAGGCTGGCCATCATGATTATTGAACAGATGTGCCTTAGGCTGGCCAGTATGTCTATTGCACAGGTGTGCCTTAGGCTGGGCAGCATGATTATTGCTCAACTGTGCCTTAGGCTGGGCAGCATGATTATTGCTCAACTGTGCCTTAGGCTGGCCAGCATGATTATTGAACAGGTGCGCCTTAGGCTGGCCAGCATGATTATTGCACAGGTGTGCCTTAGGCTGGCCAGTATGATATTTCTCAGCTGTGCCTTAGGCTGGCCACAATAAAAGGCCACTCTAAAATGTACAGTTTTGCAGTATTGAGTGATCGGGGCGGGGGTTCCAAAAAACAGTCACTATCTGATGTGACCACCATTTGCCTCACGCAGTGCAATACCTCTCCTTTGCATAGAGTTGATCAGGTTGTTGCCTGTGGAGTGTTAGCCCACTCCATTTCAATGGCTGTGTTGCTGAATATTGGCTGGAACTTAAACATGCTGTCGTAAATGCCAATTCAAAGCATCAATAGCATGCTCAATAGGTGACATGCAAAGTAAGTAAACTGCCATGCAAGAACTGGGATGTTTTCAGCTTCTAGGAATTATGTACTGATCCCTGCACCATGGAGCTGCTCATTATTAGCTGCAACATGAGGTGATGTAGTTTTTTGAGGCGCAAACATGTGTCTTTGATTTTTCTCGTACGCAAAAAAACGACCCTAGTTTTATCAGTTTATCAGATCAATGTATTGTAGTGCGCCTGCGCGGGACCTCAATGCCAGAAGCGCGGATGACGTAAAACGTGTCATGTACCCAGGCTTCAGAAGAAGGAGGACAAAGATGGCCGAAAGAGGAGGCGCTGGTACCGGAGAACGGAGACACCTATCTGACCAGTCTGCACCGCACCGCCCCTTAGGTGATGTCATGGGGTTCTTTTCCCGATATCACACAATCAACAGAGCAAGAGATGAGTGAGCAAGCCAAAAAACATTTATTCTAAGCAAAATCATAAATTCCATAAACATAATCCACCACACAGAGGGTAAAAAAGGCCAGTAATGGCGTAAATGTCCCAGGGACCAGTCGCAATCCTCCAGCAATCCTTTTCCAGGGAAATTGGGGTTTCTCAATTGCTCCCTGAGGTGCTGCCTGTAGCCGCAGCTTCTCCCCCAGAGGATGAATCTTCCTGCTTCTCTCTTGTCCTTCCAAGCCTGACTGACTAATCTTCCAGGTAAGCAGAGAGTTTAGATGGATCCCAGGCCCCTCTCCCCCAGACTTAGGGACAGAAGCCCGGAAGGGGGAAATTAACCTGCAAACATTACAATGTACACACAAGGAATACACAATATGGACAGAGCACCACACCTAAAATACAAAATTACACAAAATCATACACAACCCACAATATCACACCATTACAAGTGAGTATTATAAAGTGATTTTTATGTTCTACACAGTGGCCTAGGCTCTTATATACAGAATGTTAGAATGTTGTATATAGGAGCTCACTAGTGGTGGCTGCAACTAATAGTCACCAAATCTCGTGACAGGTTCCCTTTAAATGTCTCAGCCTGCTCTGTGAATTCTGGATTTCGCTGCTGTACGAGCCGCCTGCTCCCTGGGTCAGGAACTGTTAAATTATTAGTGATAATAGGCAAAAAAGGGTGGTGATCCGGGCGCTGCACAAATCCAAGCCACACCGAGGTTTGAAGTTTAACCCTTTAATTGCACAACGTCTTTCCGGAACGGTACGGCCCCTTCATCAGGTGCTAAACAGGCAGTGCATCCTGTGCCTTATATGTATCGCTTTAAATAGATCATAAAATAAGTTTAAAATACATAAATGTTTGAAAAATAAACTTAAGATCAAATTATAAAAATGCAGGGTCTATAAATAGGATCTTTATCCTATATTAAAATGATTGAATAATAGTTGTAATGATCCATGCTGGCTTTTTCCTGTTGTAGTTTACCCCAGCTGCGGCCTGGTCATGTCAGGTGTTACCTTCCCCTGCCTTGTTCTAGATGCCAGGATGCTATATCTTGCCACTGCTCCTATGGTTCAGTGCCAGTGATATGTCTGCCTTGCAGCATGTATACTGGCTGTGCTGAGTGTTACCGATCTTGTCCTGCCTCCCTGCTACTGTGTCCTGACTTGTACCCTCCCTAAGTCGTCTGCCCATCCTGGTGCCTGACTACCCATACCTGTCTGCTGTTTTCCCCTGTTCTAACCTGTTTGTCCTCCTCCCTTATCTGTATTTGGGCTTCCCAGCCGCTGATCTGTATCCTCACTCCTGACTATGGCATTCATCTCTCCCCTTTGGATTGTACGCTACTCTTCAGCTCCTGACTCTTTGCTAGCTCCTGACCACGATTTGTGTCTCCCTGTGCTTCTCTCTTAAGGGGGTTTAACATGTAGCAATATCGCTGGTGAAAGTGGGACACCCTGGCAAAACCAGGTAGTCACAGTTAGGCCCCCGCATTACACCTTCCCTCATTAGGAAACACACAGCCAACCTGAAAACCCTAGTCACGGCCCCTTAGGGAAAGATAGACACACCAGTGGGTGTGACCAGGCGGTTGGGACACGCTCACCCAGGGGTCTAGACAGACCGGGGGCGGGAAAAAGAGCAGTTAAACTTTAGAGTTCAGTTTGGAGAGGAGAGTGGGATGGAGGTAGGGGTAGCTCCAGCAGTGAAGTTCAAGTTGACCGGTACCAGGGTAGGAGCCCTGGTGCCACTGGCTAGGAGGCAGACGGTGGTCTCTGTCAGCAGGAGACAGGAAGACGGCTCGGTGGAACCGAGGTTGACCGGGACAGGGTTGTAGCCTGCTGGTACCGACACGGGGAACCGACCCGGAAATCGTAGCGCAAATGGGGGTACTCGGACCCTGAAGCCAGGATCAGAACCAACTAGAGCTGGTTCATTAACCGATTGAGGCCAGGACTAGAGGTCCTGTCCCACCCAAAGTCCCTCATAGAAGACAACAGCCCACAGATTAGGGATAAGAGGTCACCGCCAGGGCCCATAGATCCCACGGGCCAGCGTCTGCGGACATTGCTCCTTAGGCCACATCCAGCCGGGAGCGGACTCCTGAGTTTCACACTAGGAAAGTCCACCTTTCATACAGCAGTGCAGGAAAAGGATAGAGACCACCAGCCGGGTGGGGGACCAGAACGCAACCGGCCGCGGCACCGGCCACCATCACCTTGGTTTACCAGAGACTCGTGTGTTTTACTAACAGTGAGTACACCAGCACCCCCTGTGGTCGCCATCCCCTGCACACACCGACCGGGTCCCGGGGCCACCATCCCTGCCCACGGAGGGGTTAACAATTTGCTGCACAACATCTCACCAGGTGCCCCGCAACAACAGCGGTGGTGTCCCACCTCACCACGCACCGTGGGTGGCGTCACGAACTTAATACGGCCCAGCCTGTACATATACGTTCCCCCATTTATTCGGCGTGTCCACGAGACCCCCGGGTCCAGAGACCCTCGAGCCACCACCCCTGAAGGCCCGGATCCGAGCAGCGTCGGCTGCTGGCACGGGGGCGGCACATCCCGAAACTTGGCGTCACGAACAGGATACTTACCCATCAACTTACCTTGTGGAAGGGTGCCTTGTATTGGACAGTTAGCGGTGATCCGCTGCAAAAATTTTCAGAAGTCGCCATCTTGCCGCCATTTTGGGCGCAAAAACAACAGCCTGGCATCACAAAAGCACCCGCCCCTGTAGTTTGTGCTCAGACCCGTCACACTACTTACCTGCCTAGCGATGTCGCTGTGACCGGTGAACCGCCTCCTTTCTAAGGGGGCGGTTTGTTCGGCGTCACTAAGCGGCCGCCCCATAGAAGTGGAGGGGCGGAGATGAGTGAGACAAACATCCCGCCCACCTTCTTCCTTCCTCATTGCGGGCAGCCGCAGGTAAGGTGAGGTTCCACGTTCCTGCGGTGTCACACATAGCGATGTGTGCTGCTGCAGGAACGACGAACAACCTGCATCCTGCAACAGAAACGATATTTGGGAAATGGACAGCGTGTCAACAATAAACGATAAGGTGAGTATTTTTGATCATTAGCGGTCACTCGTACATGTCACACACAACGACGTCGCTAACGAGAATGTATGTGCGTCACGAATTCCGTGACCCCAACGACATCTCCTTAGCGATATAGTTGCGTGTAAAGTGGCCTTTAAACCTCTTGTTGCTGACTCAGATTACTGACTACTCTGCTGACCCCTAGTGGTTGCTTGCTAAACTGCATTCTGAAACTATATTACCCGTGGCTTCAGTTAGTTCTGTAGTGCAGCTTGAAAATAGTCCCCTGGTGAAGCCAGCCGGAAGATAAACTGATAGTCATTAATCTTTATTTACCCTAGGAGGTCTCATTCCTTTCCTTTTTCCTCCCCTCTTTCCTAACACTAAAAAATACTTCCACTGAGAATTTTTTTTTATCCCTGGTCATGTTACAAGCCACTTTAAAGGGTTATTCACTGAATTATGGGACAGTTACCTTGCCTAGATAGTCGTTGTGAAATAGCGTCTTTGTTCTGTGATAGAGCTTAGTTTTTCATGGAGTATTGTATGTATTGGTCTTAGTAAGCAGAACCAATACTTTCCCCAAGTTGGCTCAAGGGCGTTCCACTCAGTAAGGCAGGTATTGCTCTACACTGATGAGGGGCAAAAACTCCAAAACAATCTGTCCGTTTTGGAGATTGTAACTGGACATTTATCTTTGGTCATGTTCCAAAGCAAGTTCAAGGGTTTGACCTATCTCTTCTTGGTGGTGCTTGTGAGATATTTTGACCTTTCACCTTTTTTTTGCCCATTTATAATGTTATTAAAAACCCAAGTAAATACACAAGTTTTCATATAATATTTTCAGCATAGAAGCCTCCCAGCTAATTACTTGGCATAACCAATATTTTGCTCCCTACCTTCTGCAAACTTCACCTTCCTACAAGTTCCAGGTGCTTTGCGCACTAAGGAATCAGCGGTACAGGTTTCACCCGAGGGTTTGTACACTAAAATATAGTCAGACTTGTTTGAGTCATATTAACTAAAGATTGAGCAGGTCTCTTAAAGTTTTATATTTTTTTAATGTAGCTTATTTTACATTCTAGAGATGTTGCAGTTGTGCAGCAGAGATTGTGAAAGAAATTAAGTAGAATACAGATCACTAGTTGGGTGCATTGTCAACCAATTGTTACGTCACTACCGGAGTCCGCTCCAGCGACTTCTACTCTAATCGCCAGGTGACGCCGTTTTCCTGCCGTGGATAGTGCTGGTGATGGGAGAGGAGTCGATGCCAGCGACGCGGGTGGGTGCATGCTCTGCTCATCCACTGGGCTGGGTTTCCTTGGGATCTGCAGTACCACTGGCTGACTGTAGGTGGCATGTGTCTTGCAGCTGAAGTTACCATCATTCAGCTACAACCAATGGAAACACACCGCACCCTTCTTATTTCCTTCCTGTCTGCTGACCACTGCCAGAGATAGTTCTGAATTCCTGGTTCTTGTCCCGTCCTGTTCTGTTTAGTGATTCTGATGTTCTGACTTCTGCTTGTTTTCTGACTACCCTCCTGCCTGCTGTTTATGTACCTTGCTGCCCGATCTAGATTTGACCTCTGCTTTGTTGTCTGATTACGTCCTTGTCTGGCGATTCTGTCCCTGTTTTGCAATTCCTGGTTTGACCTTGCCTGACTACTACTCTCATCGGACTGCAGCCTTCCACAGGTAGTAATCACCTTTAGCCCTGTGTAATTCCAAATCCCTGTATAAGCTGTTAAAGGGTTTCAGTGTTCTGGGGGTCCTGCTTGGTGAGTGGCTTCCCTCTAGCCTGTCAATTACAGCCCGTCTGAGTCTGTGGATCCAGGCAGGCATTACACCAATCAGATGAGGATCCTCCCATGAGAAGCCAATAATAAAATCAAGATACGGTAGTGGGAACTAGTGTGTAGCTGGGTTAAGATGTTGTCCCTAAGAGGGAGGACTGAGGGAGAAAACAGGAGAATTAAAGAGGTGGTTCCCTACTCTGCAATAGTGGCCACATCCCTGTAAAAGTGATATGGAAGGCTTTTTTTAAATACCTTGTTCACCCAATTATGCCTCTGAGCGGCGCTATTGAGGACCGTTCATCTCCATAAAGTGTCCAATGAAGTGTCCAGTTGACGTGGCATCACCGAAGTCGGCCCCAGTTTTCCTCAGTGACTGGGCTGTCGGTGGCATTTCACCACTCTTCACAGTCCAGCCTCGCTCCTGCTTGTGGCGCTCTGCAGTCAAGGAGAGCATGTGTGAGATGCTGGGCCATGACACTGGCCTTTCATGAGTGGTGAAACTCCGACCACAGCCCAGTCACTCAAGAAAAGTTGGGCCGGCCTCGGTGATGTCAGGTCAACTGGAAATGGATGTGATATCACTGGATCTCAGAGGTCACAAAGCCCGGCGGGTCAATTCATGGGGATGAGTGGACCGCGATAGCGCTGCTCAGAGGCACCATTGGCTGAACAAGGTATTTTGAAAAAGCGTTCCCTATTAGTTTTACAGAGAGGTGGCCACTATTACAAAGCAGTGAACCACCTCTTTAAGCTACTAGGAAATATAAGTAATGGTGGTGAATCGGGCAGTCATCACGTCACCGCAAGTATGCAATATGCAAATATTTTTATTTTCTAAAATACATTTTTTTTTTTTTACGTGAACCTGCAAACATTTGGTTACCTGTACAATACACTGCCCAGGTTGGGCTTCCTGAGCAGTAATATGGCAGACAAAGAGGCCTTCAATAGGCCCTACCTGTCAAGACAATCCTTGGGTACCCTGCAATTATGTTGCAAGGTTAAGGGGGGTAGCAATGGGTGTTAGGATGATGCTGACACAATTGATGGTGGCACCTAAGTGCTTAAACTCCTCCAATCAGAGGAATTATTATTTGGTGCCAGCTAATGATGGGCAAACCCAAACTGTAAAGATTGGTGTCTAAACCGGACATCTAGTGACCGTGCATGGACTTCAAACCTGAACTTCTCAGGGAAGTCCGTGTTACTGTTCTGGTTCAGCCAACTGGATTATTAAAAAAAAAAAGAAAAAAGAAAAGAAGGAATAAAGCAGTACAGTTATACTTACCGACCTTCCCCGCCGCTGTAACACTACTTCTGGGTCCGCTCATTAACTCTCATACATATTCACTGCTTCCCTCCATCAGTTCTATTGTCTATGATTGGTTACAGTTAAACTGCGCACTCACCCTGTGCGATGGTGTCTGTGATTGGTTGGAATCACACTCACTGTCTGCGTCCTTATAGTGGAATGTAAAACTAAATAAATACATAAAAAATTGGTATAGGGTCCCCATATATTGTGATCCCAGCGCAAATAAAGCATATGGTTACAGGCTGAATCCCCTTGCTGTGTGCTTATATTGGCTGTCTATCAAAATAAGAGTGACCCTATGTGGCTTTATAAAAAAAATATTTAAATACATAATTTTAACAAATGGCATGTGGCCCCAGCGAAGATACTCAGCCAAGATACAGCTGACAGCTGGGGGATGGTATTCTCAGGCTGGGGAGGCCCATGGTTATTGGGCCCCCCCAGCACAAAAGTAGCAGAATTGTCACATTTAATCTATGTGTTATCCCAATTGCACAATGTGGTGACAATAGGGGTAATATAAGGAGGACTCATAAATATCAAAGCTTAATATTTTTGGAAGTTGGAGTGGGGTTTTTTAGATTTGGCTATCTTAGAAGGATATCTGTTTGTGCAGGTAAATATTACTGTGCAGAATTATTAGGCAACTTAATAAAAACCAAATATATTCCCATCTCACTTGTTTATTTTCACCAGGTAAACCAATATAACTGCACAAAATTTAGAAATAAACATTTCTGACATGCAAAAACAAACCCCCAAAGAATTAGTGACCAATATAGCCCCCTTTCTTTCTGATGACACTCAGCAGCCGACCATCCATAGATTATGTTATTGCATGATCTGTTTATGATCAACATTGCGTGCAGCAGCCACCACAGCCTTCAGACACTGCTCCCAGAGGTGTACTGTTTTCCCTCCCTGTAGATCTTACATTTTTTGAAGGACCACAGGTTCTCTATGGGGTTCAGATCAGGTGAACAAGGGGGCCATGTCATTATTTTTTCATCTTTTAGACCTTTTCTGGCCAGCCACGCTGTGGAGTAGTTGGATGCATGTGATGGAGCATTGTCCTGCATGAAAATCATGTTTTTCTTGAACGATACCAACTTCTTCCTGTACCACTGCTTGTAGAAGTTGTCTTCCAGAAACTGGCAGTAAGTCTGGGAGTTGAGCTTCACTCCATCCTCAACCCGAAAAGGTCCCACAAGTTCATCTTTGATGATACCAGCCCATACCAGTACCCCACCTCCATCTTGCTGGAGTCTGAGTCGGAGTGGAGCTCTCTGCCCTTTACTGATCCAGCCTCTGGCCCATCCATATGGCCCATCAAGAGTCACTCTCATTTCAACAGTCCATAAAACCTTTGAAAAATCAGTCTTAAGATATTTCTTGGCCCAGTCTTGACGTTTTATCTTATGTTTCTTGGCCAGAGGTGGTGGTTTTTCAGCCTTCCTTATCTTGGCCATGTCCCTGAGTATGGCACACCTTGTGCTTTTTGATACTCCAGTAACGTTGCAGCTCTGAAATATGGTCAAACTGGTGGCAAATGGCATCTTGGCAGCTTCACGCTTGATTTTCCTCAAATCATGGACAGTTATTTTGCGCCTTTTTTGCCCAACATGCTTCTTGCGACCCTGTTGGTTATTTGCCATGAAACGCTTGATTGTTCGGTGATCACGCTTCAAAAGTTGGGCAATTTCAAGACTGCTCCTTCTCTCTGGAAGACATCTCACAATTTTGGACTTTTCAGAGCCCGTCAAATCTCTCTTCTGACCCATTTTGCCAAAGGAAAGGAAGTTGCCTAATAATTAAGCACACCTTATATAGGGTGTTGATGTCATTACACCGCACCCCTCCTCATTACAGAGCTGCACATCACCCGATTTACTTAATTGGTAGTTGGCTCTCAGCCTATACAGCTTGGAGTAGGACAACGTGTATAAAAAGTATCATGTGATCAAAATACTCATTTGCCTAATAATTCTGCACACAGTGTATGTAGTTTATATCTATTTTTGGAGTTTCAAAATTGGAACTTTTGAACGTCAAACTAATCATCAAAAACAATATTCAGTCTCACCACAGTGAAATTCAGAAAGTCTACTACCACCAAGAGTGTGCTCCATTTCAAGAGTGCCCACCCATTCCATACGACAGAGGCCAATAGTTAAGATTGAGAAAAATTAACAGTTTATATTCAGGTTTTAAGGAACAGGCTAATAAACTCACAAAAAGAGTCTACCCCAAAACTCTGTTGACTGAAGCTCAAATGAAGCTCGATTTAAGTCATCTGATGAATAAACTCTAGCTCAAAGTTTAAAATTTAGTCCAATGGATTCCATTATTTGCAATTTAGAAAACAAAAATTGGCATTTAATTGAGAGCGATAGAGATCTTCAGGAAATTGCTTCTTCTTCTCACTTATTAAAGATGCAGTAACCTTAAAAATGTAGTGGTGCAAAATAGGGTGAAATCCAAATTTAAAAATTGGCTTTATAAATTGGTGCCACAGGGCAACTTTCGATGTGGTAGTTGCTCTTTGTGCAGGAGGGGGTGGTCATCTCAGCATTGTGCCCATCACTGGAGAGGGGTTGGAGGCTCAGGGAAATGCCCTGGCCTCTTGCCCTTCAGGGAGGCTTTTTGTGCCATCTAATTTGCACCATAAAATAATTGGGGAATATCACAATATTGTGCTTGCGGGTTGTCCGGGTAGTAATGCAACCTTAGACCTCGTCATTTTTGGTGGCCGAGGTTGCATCAGGATGTGGTTGACTATTTGTCTGCTTGAAGTGTTTGTGCACATTCCAAGTGTGATGTTCAATCACTAAGTGTCATTATACAAGTAGAAAGTAGAGAATAGAGGAGTAGTCAATCAAGCCTGGGGTCTGGAGCCTGGAGGTCACAAATGAAATGCAGATGTAGTGCCCCTGAAGCCATCAGCGAGCTACAAGGGCCTACCTTCTTAGGGAAACCCAGTGCCTGTACCACACAAACACCATGCAATCCCAGTGTTTCCCTAACAATCTCACATACTATGGTACCCAAGCTAGGGTCGGACCAATGGATGGCCACCTAGAGGTGGAGCCAGTCCAGTCCACTAGTTGACCAGTTGGGAGGGGCAGACTGTGGATGGAAAAGTAGACAGAGAGTTGAGTAGGAAAGACGGTGAAGGTGGAAGGGAAGTGATTTCTGTTGTGTGTGAGCAGTAATCTGTGCTCAGGAGAAGTAGTTGCCAGTGGAGTATGGTGGAGTACAGAGGAGTACTCCCGGAATTACGCACCGATGGGGTACAAGACCCAAGGACAAGCAGAAGCTCCAGGAAGGCTTGTTAACACCTGCATAGCAAGGGGACTATCAAGGACCTTGCTGACCCTAAGAATCCGAAGACTCAATAGCAAAGGGAGAATCGGGGACTGGTCCAGAGACTCCAACCCCACAGGGTTCACGCTACCATCAGGCAGACAGAAGTGGAACAATACCACCACACAGGGATCCCCAGTTGCTCTACGCCATGGGGACCCACTAACCAGAGACAGCTGCAGAGGAAGAAGGCACCAGATTATTAACTGGCACTGGAACGAAGGGGACCTGGAAGTGAAACTAGATGGCCTCAGGCAACTTGTTACCATCACCGGACAGTGAGTAAAACTAGTTGCACTGAACTTTTCTTTGGACTCCCTTCTTCCAACATCTGTCACACCTACCCTCTGGGGCCCAGCCCTGCTTGCGGAGGGCCTACCATCCAGGCTGCCTTTAACACCAGCCCCAGTAGTAAACATTGTGCAGCGGTGGCTACATATACATAGCCACAACACCGCAAGTGGCGTTACATGTGAACATTATAATCCCCTGTATATATATCCCCTTTACAAAAAGGGCCCAGGGCACAGAATCGGGCAACGGCCACCAGAGTGACATTCCCCAGACATACACCGCCCGGGACCGAGTACTCCATATCCCTGGGCGACACACAGGGAGCAAGCAGAGCCGAGCTCAGGAGCCAGGAGGCAACGTAATTATTATAGAATCCAAGCAGAGCCGAGGTCAGGGTACGAGAACTGGCTCTGCAGCTCAAACAACAACAGAGCACCGGCTCTGCACCATGGCACCGCAAATCAGAGCCATGACACCAGGGTTTTGCATACTCGGCCGTCTGGTTCTCTCCTGCCATTGGCTATCCCTAGTAGACCTTGGATACATTTATCCATGGATTTCATTACTGACCTACCTTTCTCCACAGGTAAAATGGGGGTTTTAGTGGTTGTGGATAGGTTCAGTAGGATGATACATTTCATTGCATTACTGGTACTCCCGAATTCTAAGAGTGTTTAGATAATGAAGCTTCACGGGGTTCTTTCCGATGTGGTCTCAGATCAGGGAACTCAGTTTGTTTCCACATTTTAGAAAGCGTTTTGTGCTCGACTGGGGGTGCAGTTGTCCTTTTCTTCAGGCTTCCACCCTCAGTTGTATGATCAGACCAAGAGCACAAACCAAAATCTGGAAACTTGTCATTGACCGATTTGATATAAACATTCACTATCAGGAGTCTACTGGAAAGTCGTCACCTTTCTTTGGTTTTCATCTCCAATGGATATAATAAAGGACTAATCTTATGGAGGGTTAGTTCGACTTGACTTTCTTTATATTTTGGAATGATGATCGACATACTTTTCAAAATGACTGGACCTTAAAGCGTTTTGATGGTTAATGGGCACCTGTTTATACATATACGTGGCTACTAACCATGAAACTGCTTCTAGCTGCAATTACTTTGAAAAATGTCTTATTCAACGTAACAGGTGCACCGCGATCTGCCATAAAGCCTTCGCACCCTACTGCACTATGTGCACAAAAACACAAATACAGGAGAGGTGTCACTCCAATATGATCACTCCAATTTTTTTTTTAATTAAAAATAACACAAATGAACATCACGCAAGCAATCGCAATCATTCCCTTGGCTTGGTGAGGTTTGCCAATGTTGTTTCAGGTGCTTATTGTTCTCGTAAAACAAGCAAGAAGTAAAAATATGATAAGGATATAATTGTTTCAGGAGCACGCTGTCCTTTTCTGGTTGGCTAAGCTTGTATAACATAAGAAGGAATTTTTTTTCGGATTCTAAGGCTAAGAAGAATGGAAATTGTTGAAGCAATATGGACTGGAGACATAACTTTTTCATTGCCGGTCAAAGGAACTCCATTGATTGAGACCATACAAGACAACTTTTAGGGATGCCCTTCTGGTAGGACACCGTATTCTGTATAATTACGCCCCTCTCAGTTCACTCTCATTTTTTGCTTTTTTTCACAATAAAGGGGGCTTTATATGCAGCGATATCGCTGGTGAATGCACCCGCCCCTGTCGTTTGTGCATCACGGGCAAATCGCTGCCTTTGGCGCACAATGTCGTTAGGAGCCATCACACATACTTACCTGCCTAGTGACGTCGCTGTAGTCGGTGAACCGCCTCCTTTCTAAGGGGGGCAGTTTGTGCGGCGTCACAGCGACGTCACTAAGCGGCCACCCAATAGAAGAGGGGCGGAGATGAGCGGCCGTAACATCCCACCCACCTCCTTCCTTCCTCATTGCCGGCGGCCGCAGGTAATCTGTAGTTCGTCGTTCCCGAGGTGTCACACATAGCGATGTGTGCAGCCTTGGGAATGACGAAGAACCTGCGTCCTCAACAGTCAACGATCTTTTGAAAACGAGTGACGTGTCAACAATTGATGATTTGGTGAGTATTTTCCATCGTTAACGGCCGCTCGTTGGTGTCACACGCAACGACGTCGCTAACTATGCCGGATGTGCGTCACGGAATCCGTGACCCTGGAGATATATTGTTAGATACGTTGTTGCGTATAACGGGGCCTTTATGCACCGCCTCTTTCACCTAATTCTGAAAGAGACAGGAAGCCGCCAAATACAAGTTTCCCTATAGAGACTTAAAACATCTTCTGCTACTTAAGAGGGACCTTAAAAGAAACAGTCACGTGAAAAAATGCTACCGTATTAACCTGCAGATCTGGTGTTAATCTGCAGATCAATTGAGTTCCAAACTTAGAGCCATATTGCCAGGAGGAAAACAACTTTATTCCCTCTTGGCAGCATTCGGGTCTCAGTCATTGGGGAGAAAATACTTGGCATTCAACTGGTAATTTGTTGACCAAGCTTGACCAGATACGGCACAGACATTTCGGTCTAACATCGATATTCATCAGTGTACTGTGTAGACGGTCTGCTCAGCTTGTGGGTGAAAGTAGCACTTCTTTAGATCATGGTGTCCAGAGCTTGGGGGCACACCAGAAACTTTGCATGAATTCTTTCAGGTATTGGGTACCTCATGGCCAGGCCTCTGATTCACCATCTCTTTTGACCTTAACAAACAGAACTTCTTGTGTACACGACCATTATTAAGAGCATAGACGGGAAATTATCCTCTGATCTTTTTGTTAAAGAAACAGACCGAAATGCTCTCTTGCATTTTGATAGCCTCCACCAGCGCTTCTCCACACAGCGGTGGACACAGTGATCTAAACTAGAGCTTCTTTCACCTACAAGCTGAGCAGACAGTCTACACTGCACACTTGTAAGGGGTGGGCAGACCCCTTACAAGGAAGCACAGGTTTTCTCTGAAGTGGTTAATGCTGTCCCCATAGAAACTGTACAGGAGGGAGGAGGAGCCGGCAGCTGAGGGGGAAAGGAAGTGTGTGCTGAAGGCAGTTGTGTCCGGGACGGGAGAGAAGAAACAGCCAGGGGCAGAGTGTGGAGCTGAGTGGGCAGAAAGAAAGAAAGAAAGAAGGGAGCTGGAAGAACAGGGAAGCCGGAGAGAAAAGGAGCGGGCGGAACCTCATAGTGCGAAGCAGTCCCGGTGTGGGTCCGGGCTGTGGGTAGCCATAAGTGGGAGCCAGGTGAAGTAGAGCAGCCGGGCACATCCCCACTGGAGGAGACGTCAGGGCAGGCTTTCCCCAGCTAAGAAAAGAACGTGAAGTCATCTGTAACTGCCGGTTTTTGGAAAGAGTTGTGAAATAAAGAATGTCTTTTATTTGCATCGAACCATGCCTGGAGAGTGTTTATACGTCGGACGACATCTGCACCACCACACTCTGCCCCACCAAGACATCTCCCGTCCCGATAGTGACGGCGGAGCCAGGGGTAAGCCTGACAGAAGGGGTCACGACTACAAGCCCAGAGGCACCCCTGGCACCCCGTTACACACTGATGAAGGTCTATGCTAGTCTGAAACGTCTGTGCTGTATCTGGTCAAGCTTATGTGGGACCCAGGGTGCAGGGGGTTAACCTTACTTGTCACTGGGTCGGTGATGTCGGTTCCGGGGATGTCACGGGAGGCCATGCCCGGCTTCATGCCCCAAGGTGTCCACAATAAAAGGGGATAGGAGGTAGAGGTTGGGAATTATTGATGTGATGCCACCTGCGGTACGCGGCCAGGGATTTTCCAACACTGCTGTCACTGTCCTTCGGGGCGAATGGTAGTAGCAGCATAGATGGTTTCGCTCCCCACAGGTGGAGCGGGCCACGGGGAAGATGATGAGGGGAGTGGAAGGGGCGATGGCAGTTGGCGCCAAAGCGCGGGGCGCCGGTAATAAGAGTCCAAGTCAGCTAGTGCAGTTCCAGGTGTCTACTCACTCATATGCTGCTCACCCAGGAAGTGCCGGTCACCCTCTGTGATGGGTCCCGTCGACCTTGGATAAGTTGGAAGAAGCTACCAGTATCTCGAAAGTGTCCTTTCTAAGAGTTGCCACTCCAGTAATAAGGAACCCGAGCTGAGGAAGAAGGTGATGGTGGTGTTGTGTTGCCAGAAGTGATGTCCTGGCTAGACTGACTGAAGATTTTGTAAGGTTGCTCCTACTTCTACCCCAAGTGGAACCCACCCCCCAGGTGGTTGTCATAATGACCGAAAAAGTCCCAAGCTTCCTGTTGTACAACCCCTCTGCCTACCCTAGTCCAGCTCCCAGTGACAAGGCTCCTAAGCTGTATGTAAAGTGTGAATTTGGAACACCGGTGATTAACCCCCTCCTTACCTGAGGTGAATACCGCACCTTAAATGAAGTGCAGTACAATGTGGCGACTAGAGCCACAGGGGAGCCACACTAAATAAATAAAATACAAGTTTATTTAACTATTTCAGTGTCAAGTATTTGGTCTTTGCTACATATGGGACTGCATCCTACTTGAGCACCAACCACACAGAAGTGCCGTGTGTATCCACAATATCAGTCATTGGGGAGGCACTCACTCGGGTTTAGTCAACGCTCTGTATGACAAGAGTGGCGGCTGTAATCATGCCCCCTGCATTAACTAACAGCCAATCAGCATTAGAGCCTGCTGTCAGTTCCTGCAGGGGGTGTGACTACAGCCGTGGCTCACTATATGCTGATTGTGACTGAGTCTATATTGGTGCCAGAAACCGGGGGGGGGGGAAAGTTTTTTACCACCCGGCAGCAGGGCTCTTAGCGGTACTTTGCGACATTGCTGCTGCGATATCGTCGGGGTCAAATCGAAAGTAACGCACATCCGGCGCCGGTAACGATGTCGCAACGTGTAAAGCCTAGATGCACCGATAAACGATCGCAAAAGCGTTGAAAATCGGTGATCTGTGTAGTGTCGGTCATTTTCATAATTTCGCTGCAGCGACAGGTACGATGTTGTTCCTCGTTCCTGCGGCAGCACACATCGCTGTGTATGATGCCGCAAGAGCGAGGAACATCTCCTTACCTGCGTCCACCGGCAATGTGGAAGGAAGGAGGTGGGCGGGATGTTTACGTCCCGCTCATCTCCGCCCCTCCGCTTCTATTGGCCGCCTGCCGTGTGACGTCGCTGTGACACCGCAAGACCCGCTTCCTTAGGAAGGAGGCGGGTCGCCAGCCAGAGCGACGTCGCAGGGCAGGTAAGTGCGTGTGAAGCTGCCATAACGATAATGTTCACTACGGCTGCTATCACAAGATATCGCATCTGCAACGGGGGCGGGGACTATCGCGCTCGGCATCGCAGGCATCGGCTTGCGATGTCGTAGTGTGCAAAGTACCCCTTAGTGTTGATGCAGAGCAGATTCAGAATGCTATGAACCTGCAGATTAATCCCATACCTTCAGGTAAATAGCATTTTTCACTTGATAGGTTCCCTTTAAAGATTATAAAGTAATGATCTTTCATAATTACACCCTATTATTTTATTGAATTATATTAATTATATCCATTGTATTATGATATGGGCTACATAGTCTGGTGGAGTCATTGGTTCAAATTAATCTTCTATCCCAAATTAAAGTTTAATAATTGTCTTCTTTAGAAACAGAAACCCCTAAGATGTGCATAAATGGCATTGATACAAAATGTAAAGGTACAGTTAGGTCCAGAAATCTTTGGACAGTGACACAATTTTGGCGAGTTGGGCTCTGCATGCCACCACATTGGATTTGAAATGAAACCTCTACAACAGAATTCAAGTGCAGATTGTAACGTTTAATTTGAAGGTTTGAACAAAAATATCTGATGGAAATTGTAGGAATTGTCACATTTCTTTACAAACACTCCACATTTTAGGAGGTCAAAAGTAATTGGACAAATAAACCAAACCCAAGCAAAATATTTTTATTTTCAATATTTTGTTGCGAATCCTTTGGAGGCAATCACTGCCTTAAGTCTGGAACCCATGGACATCACCAAACGCTGGGTTTCCTCCTTCTTAATGCTTTGCCAGGCCTTTACAGCTGCAGCCTTCAGGTCTTGCTTGTTTGTGGGTCTTTCCGTCTTAAGTCTGGATTTGAGCAAGTGAAATGCATGCTCAATTGGGTTAAGATCTGGTGATTGACTTGGCCATTGCAGAATGTTCCACTTTTTTGCACTCATGAACTCCTGGGTAGCTTTGGCTGTATGCTTGGGGTCATTGTCCATCTGTACTATGAAGCGCCGTCCGATCAACTTTGCGGCATTTGGCTGAATCTGGGCTGAAAGTATATCCCGGTACACTTCAGAATTCATCCGGCTACTCTTGTCTGCTGTTATATCATCAATAAACACAAGTGACCCAGTGCCATTGAAAGCCATGCATGCCCATGCCATCACGTTGCCTCCACCATGTTTTACAGAGGATGTGGTGTGCCTTGGATCATGTGCCGTTCCCTTTCTTCTCCAAACTTTTTTCTTCCCATCATTCTGGTACAGGTTGATCTTTGTCTCATTTGTCCATAGAATACTTTTCCAGAACTGAGCTGGCTTCATGAGGTGTTTTTCAGCAAATGTAACTCTGGCCTGTCTATTTTTGGAATTGATGAATGGTTTGCATCTAGATGTGAACCCTTTGTATTTACTTTCATGGAGTCTTCTCTTTACTGTTGACTTAGAGACAGATACACCTACTTCACTGAGAGTGTTCTGGACTTCAGTTGATGTTGTGAACGGGTTCTTCTTCACCAAAGAAAGTATGCGGCGATCATCCACCACTGTTGTCATCCGTGGACGCCCAGGCCTTTTTGAGTTCCCAAGCTCACCAGTCAATTCCTTTTTTCTCAGAATGTACCCGACTGTTGATTTTGCTACTCCAAGCATGTCTGCTATCTCTCTGATGGATTTTTTCTTTTTTTTCAGCCTCAGGATGTTCTGCTTCACCTCAATTGAGAGTTCCTTAGACCGCATGTTGTCTGGTCACAGCAACAGCTTCCAAATGCAAAACCACACACCTGTAATCAACCCCAGACCTTTTAACTACTTCATTGATTACAGGTTAACGAGGGAGACGCCTTCAGAGTTAATTGCAGCCCTTAGAGTCCCTTGTCCAATTACTTTTGGTCCCTTGAAAAAGAGGAGGCTATGCATTACAGAGCTATGATTCCTAAACCCTTTCTCCGATTTGGATGTGAAAACTCTCATATTGCAGCTGGGAGTGTGCACTTTCAGCCCATATTATATATATAATTGTATTTCTGAACATGTTTTTGTAAACAGCTAAAATACCAAAACTTGTGTCACTGTCCAAATATTTCTGGACCTAACTGTATATATACGGTAGTAAATATGAAATCTGTATTTTAAGCATTCTAATCACGATACGCCTTCCAGGTCATGTTTTCTCCATATTCTAGATGATCAGATCTAAGGCCAGTTTCAGACATCTCAGGTATATGTGACATCCGTTTTTAACAACGTCCGTGTTTTCACACACACCGTATGACCCCCATGTGGCCTCGCACGCACACACGGAGACATGTCCGTTTTTTCTCCGGCAGCACTGATGCCATACGGCCCGCACGCTGACGTGATCCATGTGAGATCAGTGTGACACGTACTGGAGAAAACACGGGTCTTTGAAATAAAAAGATTTTCTATATTTACCTGTATCCAGCAGTGTTGTCTTCGGCTCTGCTGCCTCCCGCTCCTGACCCCTGCTCATTATATTCATAGAATATTCACTGTACCTCGGAGCTGGAAGCTGAAGCATCGCGGGGGACAGTGCCAATGACAGCACTGGGGACAGCATCACCGATGACAGGTGAGCAAGCAGTGTGTGTGCAGTGATGTCCAGAGTTACCAATGAACTCTGATGAACCCGTGAAGTCACCATCGTGACACCCATTGTAGCACAGATGTTGCGGAGGTGTCATTATGAGATCATCAGACTCCGATGACCTCCTGGACGTCACTGCACACACACTGCTTGCTTGATACTCACATGTCACTGGCAATGTGGTCCCCGATGTTCTCCCCAGCGATGCTGTCCTTGGTCATGTCCCCATCGATGCTCCAGCTTACAGCTCCGAGGTGCAGTGATTATTCTATGAGTATAATGAGCGGGAGTCAGAAGTAGGAGGCAGCAGAGCAAAAGAACGCAGCACTGGAAACAGGTAATTATAGAATATCTTTTTATTTGAAAGACATGTGTTTTCTCACTGATGCAAACACAGATGTCACATGTGAAACACGTATGACCATACCCATGTGTGAGGCTTGTACTTGATTAAACACGAACGCCTAAAACCAGCCTAAGGGGCACTTTGCACACTGCGACATCGCAGGTGCGATGTCGGTGGGGTCAAATTGAAAATGACGCACTTCCGGCATCGCATGCGACATCGCAGTGTGTAAAGGCTGGATGATACGATTAACGAGCGCAAAAGCGTCGTAATCGTATCATCGGTACAGCGTCGGCGTAATTCATAATTACGCTGACGCAATGGTCCGATGTTGTTCCTCGCTCCTGCGGCCGCACACATCGCTGTGTGTGAAGTCGCAGGAGCGAGGAACGTCTCCTACCGGCCTCACTGCGGCTTCCGTAGGATATGCGGAAGGAAGGAGGTGGGCAGGATGTTTACATCCTGCTCATCTCCGCCCCTCCGCTCTGATTGGCCGCCTGCCGTGTGACGTCGCAGTGACGCCGCACAACCCGCCCCCTTAACAAGGAGGCGGGTCGCCGGCCACAGGGACGTCGCACGGCAGGTGAGTGTGTGTGTGAAGCTGGCGTAGCGATAACTTTCGCTACGCCAGCTATCACCACATATCGCTGCTGCGACGGGGGCGGGCACTATCGCACTCGGCATCGCAGCATCGGCCTGCGATGTCGTAGTCTGCAAAGCCCGCCTAAGAGTCTTTTTGAGCTAGTTCATTGAGCAACACTAAGGGGTACTTTGCATGTTGCGACATCGCTACTGCAATCTCGTCAGGGTCAAATCGAAAGTGATGCAAATCCGGCGCCAGTAACGACGCCGCAACGTGTAAAGCCTAGATGCACCGATAAGCGATCACAAAAGCGGCGTAAATCGGTGATCTGTGTAGTGTAGATCAATTCCATAATTTCGCTGCAACAACAGGTACGATGTTGTTCCTCGTTCCTGCGGCAGCACACATCGCTGTGTATGAAGCCGCAGGAGCGAGGAACATTTCCTTACCTGCGTTCCATCTGCAATGAGGAAGGAAGGAGGTGGGCGGGATGTTTACGTCCCGCTCATCTCTGCCCCTCCGCTTCTATTGGCCACCTGGCATGTGACATCGCTGTGACGCCGCACAACCCGCCCCCTTAGGAAAGAGGTGGGTCGCCGGCCAGAGCGACATCGCAGGGCAGGTAAGTCCGTGTGAAGCTGCCGTAGCGATAATGTTCGCTACGGCAGCTATCACAAGATACGCATCTGCGACGTGGGCGGGGACTATCGTGCTCGGAATCGCTACAATCGGCTAGCGATATCGCAGCGTGCAAAGTACCCCTAAGAATGGCTGTTGGCCAAACGATGATTGGTTGATATTGATATTTTATCCGGCAACTATCTTGATCATTACTCCGGTATGCACTCGTTGACCTGAGTCATTGTGTTCACTATGAGAGAGCCATGTCTGGTGACAGGAGAATAAGAAGATTGGCAGTCCATTTCCCTAACCTTCCCGATAATTATCCGTTGTTCCCATACACATCAGACTGTTAGCCGAACCCATGGCTTTAGAGGAACTAAAATTTTTTTGAAAGAATTAACCATCAGAAGAGTTAACGTAGCAGCCTACCAACACAATGGCGTGACATTTGCCCTGACATTTACAAGACGTTGAAACATGATTGTTGAATAGGCAATCACTCATTTAAGCCTATAAATACAATAGTCCCATGAATCCCGCATACAGAGATTCAGATTTGGTATTGCCCAGATAACGTCCTTGACTTAGCCATGATTAGGTCTTTAATTGTCTATTTTACTATCTTTTGGACCCTTTTTTGGACAGGTAAGATATCTAAACACTATTTAGAAAGGTAAGTTGAATTTTCCTGCCGAATTGTCTGGGATTTATGCTGTAAACCGCCCATAACTAATCAACGTCCTCAAAACAAAAAAGATGCAAGATTTTATTTGAAGACGGTGGAAGCGATCTCAAGTACGGTAAATTCCAGGAGGTAACATACTTTATCCTGATCCATGCAGTGCACTGAATACAAAGGTATGGAGACTATTATCCTTGAAGAACCATGTTGCTGGTTCCTCAGAAGAGGACATTTGAGCTTTTAGATGTTTAATTTATTTTTATTGGGTTAACTGCTCAAAGGATTGGAAATATTATATCAATGCTGTATTAATTTGAATGTTTTTTTTCTGCCAGGTCTTGCTCTTCAATGTCTTCAATGTATTAAAGTGAATGGTGACGCATGTGATAATGAGGTCTCAGTTGACTGCCCCAACAGTGAAAATTGTGAGACGGTCTGTGAAGTCTATAAAGACCGCTGTGAGTATTACTAAGTTTTCAATATACTGCAAACATTCTTGTATTTTTCCTAAACTTAATAGTAGAAAAGGAAAATTCCACTTTTCTTACATGACATACAGAATTCCTATCAATAGCGTGGAGCTCACACTGGACATAGATATTATGAATATAGAAGATCTGCATGGTATACCGTACTCATCTACAGGTTATATGTTTGCCTTGGGTTGTAATTGTCCTTCTCCTGTCCAGTTGAGACTCCATTAATTTGCAACATAGCAGAACTCTATATGGTACAAAGCCACTTTGGTCATAAGTCATAATAGAGGGTTTAAACTATGTCAAACCTACTGCCAACCCAACTTTTTCCATACATGAACCACTTCAAACCTACTGGCAACTCAACTTTTGCCATACATGAACCACATCATACCTACTGCCAACCCAACTTATTCCATATATGAACCACATCAAACCTACTGCCAACCCACCTTTTGCCATACATGAACCACATCATACCTACTGCCAACCCAACTTATTCCATACATGAACCACATCAAACCTACTGCCAACCCAACTTTTGCCATACATGAACCACATCATACCTACTGCCAACCCAACTTATTCCATACATGAACCACATCAAACCTACTGCCAACCCAACTTTTGCCATAAATGAACCCCATCAAACCTATTGCTATCCCATTTTTTTCCACACATGAACCACATCAAACCTACTGCCAACCCAACTTTTGCTGTACATGAACCACATCAAACCTACTGCCAATCCAACTTTAGCCATACATGAACAATATCAAAGGTACTGCTAACCCAACTTTTTCCATTTAGGAACCACATCAAACCTACTGGCAACCCAACTTTTGCCATACATGAACCACATTAAACCAACTGCCAACACAACTTTTGACAAACATGAACCACATAAAACCTACTGATAACCCAACTTTTTCCACACATAAACCTCATCAAACCGACTGCCAATTCAACTTTTACTATACATGAACCCCATCAAACCTACTGCCAACCCAACTTTTTCCATACAAGAACCACATCTAAACTACTGTCAATCCAACTTTTGAGAAACATAAACCACATCAAACCTACTGACAACCCAAATTTTGCTGTACAGTGCTTACGCATCTCTCTTACGTGAGTGTCCCACACAACCGGTCAAGATTGGGTATTTTCCCATACTGAAGTCACTGGCAGCCCCACCAGCTCTGAAGCTCTGAAGAACTGACCCTACCCAGGCTCACTAACACTGTTTACTGCTCATCCTTCATGGCATGTTCCAAGCCGAGATCTTCCATAGCCACCCCATTACTCAAAAATGATATTGAAAATTAGGCTTAAGTATTGGGTCCTAGATCCATCCAAACCTAACATGTCTTATCTCCTTGGCCAAAGGATTACTGAACATACATGATGGGATTGCGCTATTTCATGATTACTATTGGGCCTCTTTTCTTCTATGTTCACCACTGCTTGCACACTGCCATCTGCCAGACCACTTTCCAGTTTCTATATCAATAGCAACGTACTATATTTCCTTTGGCATCACTCATTGCCATTATTTTGATTTGGACCTACTATAGTTAATTGTGTTTCACCTTGACGATTCCTTAGGACTAACCCTTTACCCTTCCTCAGATAATAATGAATATCACTCGATTAAAAAAGACTGCGGTATCAGCTCGTTCTGCAACACTACGTCTTACGTCTCAAACTTCGACAATATGCTAGAAGTGATAGGTCATGTGAAGTGCTGTGGAGGGGATAATTGCAACACGGGAAACTACTCATGTAAGTGCATCATTCATGACATTATTTAGTTCCGTGGCCAAGAATACATGGAATGTGTAATCAGAAAGTGAAAGTGATACTGTTTAAATCACACACACACACACATTATATATATATATATATATATATATATATATCTATATCTATATCTATATCTATATATATATATATATATATATATATACATATATACATAGATAGAATATATCATATGTGTATAGTATATATATATATATACAGTGCCTGCAAGTAGTCTTCAACCCCCTGCAGATTTAGCAGGTTTGATAAGATGCAAATAAGTTAGAGCCTGCAAACTGCAAACAAGAGCAGGATTTATTAACAGATGCATAAATCTTACAAACCAACAAGTTCTGTTGCTCAGTTAAATTTTAATACATTTTCAACATAAAAGTGTGGGTCAATTATTATTCAACCCCTAGGTTTAATATTTTGGGGAATAACCCTTGTTTGCAATTACAACTAATAATCGTCTTTTATAAGACCTGATCAGGCCGGCACAGGTCTCTGGAGTTATCTTGGCCCACTCCTCCATGCAGATCTTCTCCAAGTTATCTAGGTTCTTTGGGTGTCTCATGTGGACTTTAATCTTGAGCTCCTTCCACAAGTTTTCAATTGGGTTAAGGTCAGGAGACTGACTAGGCCACTGCAACACCTTGATTTTTTCCCTCTTGAACCAGGCCTTGGTTTTCTTGGCTGTGTGCTTTGGGTCGTTGTCTTGTTGGAAGATGAAATGACGACCCATCTTAAGATCCTTGATGGAGGAGCGGAGGTTCTTGGCCAAAATCTCCAGGTAGGCCGTGCTATCCATCTTCCCATGGATGCGGACCAGATGGCCAGGCCCCTTGGCTGAGAAACAGCCCCACAGCATAATGCTGCCACCACCATGCTTGACTGTAGGGATGGTATTCTTGTGGTCGTATGCAGTGCCATCCAGTCTCCAAATGTCACGTGTGTGGTTGGCACCAAAGATCTCGATCTTGGTCTCATCAGACCAGAGAACCTTGAACCAGTCTGTCTCAGAGTCCTCCAAGTGATCATGAGCAAACTGTAGACGAGTCTTGACATGACGCTTTGAAAGTAAAGGTACCTTACGGGCTCGTCTGGAACGGAGACCATTGCGGTGGAGTACGTTACTTATGGTATTGACTGAAACCAATGTCCCCACTGCCATGAGATCTTCCCAGAGCTCCTTCCTTGTTGTCCTTGGGTTAGCCTTGACTCTTCGGACAACCCTGGCCTCGGCACAGGAGGAAACTTTCAAAGGCTGTCCAGGCCGTGGAAGGCTAACAGTAGTTCCATAAGCCTTCCACTTCCGGATGATGCTCCCAACAGTGGAGACAGGTAGGCCCAACTCCTTGGAAAGGGTTTTGTACCCCTTGCCAGCCTTGTGACCCTCCACGATCTTGTCTATGATGGCCTTGGAATGCTCCTTTGTCTTTCCCATGTTGACCATGTATGAGTGCTGCTCACAAGTTTGGGGAGGGTCTTAATTAGTCAGAAAAGGCTGGAAAAAGAGATAATTAATCCAAACATGTGAAGCTCATTGTTCTTTGTGCCTGAAATACTTCTTAATACTTTAGGGGAACCAAACAGAATTCTGGTGGTTTGAGGGGTTGAATAATAAATGACCCTCTGAATAAAAACTTTTCACAATTTAAAAAAAAAAAAAAAAAAAAAAAAGAAATAACATTCTTTTTTGCTGCATTTCACACTTCCAGGCTGATCTACAGTCCAAATGTCACAATGACAAGTTAATTCCGAATGTGTAAACCTGCTAAATCTGCAGGGGGTTGAAGACTACTTGTAGGCACTGTATATATATATATATATATATATATATATATATATATATATATATATACAGTACAGACCAAACATTTGGACACACCTTCTCATTCAAAGAGTTTTCTTTATTTTCATGATTCTGGAAATTGTAGATTCACATTGAAGGCATCAAAACTATGAATTAAAACATGTGGAATGAAATACTTAAAAAAAAGTGTGAAACAACTGAAAATATGTCTCTTATTCTAGGTTCTTCAAAGTAGCCACCTTTTGCTTTGATTACTGCTTTGCACACTCTTGGCATTCTCTTGATGGGCTTCAAGAGGTAGTCACCGGAAATGGTTTTCAGAGATGCTTAGCACTTGTTGACCCTTTTGCCTTCACTCTGCGGCCGAGCTCACCCCAAACCATCTCGATTGGGTTCAGGTCTGGTGACTGTGGAGGCCAGGTCATCTGGCATAGCACCCCATCACTCTCCTTCTTAGTCAAATAGCCCTTACACAGCCTGGAGGTGTGTTTGGGGTCATTGTCCTGTTGAAAAATAAATGATGGTCCAACTAAACGCAACCGGATGGAATAGCATGCCGCTGCAACATGCTGTGGTAGCCATGCTGGTTCTGTATGCCTTCAATTTTGAATAAATCCCCAACAGTGTCACCAGCAAAGCACCCCCACACCATCACACCTCCTCCACCATGCTTCACGGTGGGAACCAGGCATGTAAAGTCCACCCAATCACCTTTTCTACAAAGACACGGTGGTTGGATCCAAAGATCTCAAATTTGGACTCATCAGACCAAAGCACAGATTTCCACTGGTCTAATGTCCATTCCTTGTGTCCTTCAGCCCAAACAAGTCTCTTCTGCTTGTTGCCTGTCCTTAGCAGTGGTTTCCTAGCAGCTATTTTACCATGAAGGCTGCTGCACAAAGTCTCCTCTTAACAGTTGTTCTAGAGATGAGAAGGTGTGTCCAAACTTTTGGTCTGTGCTGTATATATACATATGTATATATATCTATATATATATATATATATATATATATAGATATATATATATATCTATATATATATATATATATATATATATATATGTGTACAGTATATACCTTTGGCCAAAGTAACTGCGAACAACCGCTTCCGGTAACCATCAATGAGTTTCTTACAATGCTCTGCTGGAATTTTAGACCAATCTTTGGCAAACTGTTCCAGGTTCCTGAGATTTGAGGGGTGCCTTCTCCAAACTGCCATTGTGAGATCTCTCCACAGGTGTTCTATGGGGTTCAGGTCTGGACTCATTGCTGGCCACTTTAGTAGTCTCCAGTGCTTTCTCTCAAACCATTTTCTACTGCTTTGTGAAGTGTGTTTTGGGTCATTGTCCTGCTGGAAGACCCATGACCTCTGAGGGATACCCAGCTTTCTCACACTGGGCCCTACATTGTGCTGCAAAATTTGTTAGTAGCCTTCAGACTTCATAATGCCATGCACACGGTCAAGCAGTCCAGTGCCAGAGGCAGCAAAGCAACCCCAAAACATGAGGGAACCTCCGCCATGTTTGACTGTAGGGACCGTGTTCTTTTCTTTGAATACCTCTTTTTTTTTCTGTAAACTCTATGTTGATGGCTTTTCCCAAAAAGCTCTACTTTTGTCTCATCTGACCAGAGAACATTCTTCCAAAACGTTTTAGGCTTTCTCAGGTATGTTTTGGCAAACTCCAGCCTGGCTTTTTTATGTCTCGGGGTAAGAAGTGTGGTCTTCCTGAGTATCCTACCATACAGTCCCTTTTCATTCAGACGCCGATGTATAGTACGGGTTGACACGGTTGTACCCTCGGACTGCAGGGCAGCTTGAACTTGTTTGGCTGTTAGTCGAGGCTCTTTATCCACCATCTGCACAATCTTGCGTTGAAATCTCTCGTCACTTTTTCTTTTCCTTCCACACCTAGGGAGGTTAGCCACAGTGCCATGGGCTTTACACTTCTTGATGACACTGCGCACCGTAGACACAGGAACTTTCAGGTCTTTGGAGATGGACTTGTAGCCTTGAGATTGCTCATGCTTCCTCACAATTTGGATTCTCAAGTCCTCAGACAGTTCTTTGGTCTTCTTTCTTTTCTCCATGCTCAATGTGGTGCACACAAGGACACAGGACAGAGGTGGAGGCAACTTTAATCCATGTCACCTGCTGCAAGTCTGATTTATTATTGCCAGCAGCTGTTAGGTGCCACAGGTAAGTTACAGGTGCTGTTATTACACAAATTAGAGAAGCATCACATGATTTTTCAAACAGTGCCAATACTTTTGTCCACCCCCTTTTTTATGTTTGGTGTGGAATTATATCCAATTTGGCTTTATGACAATTTTTTTTTTTTCTCATTAAAGACAAATTAAATGAAAATAATAATACCAAAGAATTTGTAATTGCACTCATTTTCAGGACGAAACTGAGTATTCTCTGACAGAATTGCAGGGGTGCCAATACTTTTGGCCAGCATTGTATACATATATATGATATTATTTTTTTCATATTTTGATCCATGTAACGGAAAGGTGTCGGTTTTTTTTTTGTATTAATAATAGTGATTATGGAGTCAATTATTTTTAATACAAAATTAAATTCACTGTTTATTTAGTTTTTATTTAATTCTAGTTTTACTGGAACGCTGGGCGCTGCCATCTTGGATCTGCTGTGTGTAGCGACAGTTATCTCATTTATAGCAACCCCTAGGGCATTGGATTTGATAGTCAGACGGCGACTCCTATACTTAACACGGAGAGCTCCCTGCTGTGAACAGGACACGCCCCCTGGGCTGTCCAGATCGCAGCAGAGGGAGGAGACCGGCACCACCTTTGTGGAGCTCACAGCGTATGCTGTGTGCTGCACATTCCCCCTGCTGCCCATCAGGATGAGGTGAGTACCGGTGCCCGGCAGCAGTGAATGCACTGTAACTGATCCTGGCATGCTGCTCCCCACCCCTCCGCTCACCCACTCCCTCTCCGCTCACCTCCCTCCCTCTGCACTCCTCCCCCCTACCCTCCACTTACACTCCTCCCACTTGTGCTCACCTCTGGCCTCCGCTCCTCGCTGCTCAGTGCTGTGATTGTTGACAGGATGAACAGACACCAGGCTGACATGACAAGCTGCCAGAGCGCAGTTCTAAAGTGAGTGGATGCGGCTGGAAACAGTGATCGCGGCGTGACATCTGCAGTGCAGTGGCACTCAGGCTGCAGGTCACCCTTCCTCACCGCATATCACCTCGGACCTCCGATCCCAGCCGGTAGCACAGTATATGGGGGAGTGGTATATAATGCAGTGCGGGATACAGTGGGTCACTATGCCAGCTGTTTTTAGTGACATTTTAGACATATTAGGATCACTTTGCGGTCACCAACAAAATGGATCCTCACTGTGAACCTAAACTTCATTCTCTCTTATCCTTTTGGAAACTCCCAGAACAGGAGGGGGAGGTGACATCACACACAGGAGAGCAGATTCCTCCCAATTTTACTGCAGCTGTAATGTGAGCTAGTTCTACAGTAGCTTTACAGTAGGATTTCAACAGCTGCTCCCCTAAGTGTATAAGAGTGGAAAATATCAAACTTTTAATTTTTTTTATTTTTCTCAATTAAAAACAAATAATATTTAAACATAACATTAAAACATTAATACTTTATATTTTTTCAGTTACTGGATTTTTTTTATGACAACTCCCTTTAAAACAAAAATAAGTAGTTGACTAGATGCAAAAGAACATGCACATGCTTGCTAACAATGCAAATTGTAAAACAAAAAACCAGGCTAACCACAATGCTGGTAAATGTCAGCTAACCAGAGCATTGTGTAATCCCAGGACGTTCTAGCCAGAAGAGTTGCTTGAGCAACCAACACAAGTGTGTCCGGATAAGCTACGGAGTCCTGGTGCTGTGAAAACCCAACGCATTTCGAAGGATGCTTTCCTTCTTCTTCAAGGTGTAGATGACACTAGGCATGCAGGAAGAAGGAAGCCCTCCTTCGAAACGCGTCAGATTTTGACAGCAACATGACTCGTAGCAATTCTCTGATGTCAAACGCCAGCTTTTCCCAACACCCACATGTGTTGGTTGCACAGGCAACGCCGATATACAGGATGTTGGCACTACCACCACTTTCCTGTCATCTAGGCACATGGGTATGATAGCGTGAATAAAGATGGCCGCCAGTCAAACATTAAGCCATCATTCAGCCGACAGCCATCTGATGTGTATGGCAGGCTTAAGATTTCACCTTTCAAGAAGCATTTCTACTTTCAGATATACACAGTGACCTGACTTTAATTAAAGGGATTGTCTGGGACATTAACATTGATAACCTATCCTTATGTCTCATTAGTAGGGGTGTGACACCGACTCCAACCAATCAGCTGATCCAGGTAACTACTCAGTTGTGGAGCTTCACAGCTCCGACAATTGTATAGTGGCCATTGCTGAGTACTGCATATGTGCCCCCTATTTGAATCAATAGGGGGCAGATGTACAGTACCTGGCCTCCTCCCAATTCCGGTGACGGAGCTGTGCGCTGCAACTGAGTAGTTCTGACTACCAGTAGAATCAGGGACAACCGATTTGTGGGGTTGCCATGTGTCGTGCCCCCAGTGATCACATACTGATGACCTATCCTGATGATTACAGATAAACAAACCTGAGCTGTAAAGTTAGAGGATTTTACCAAATACTGGGTGTCCGGGGCTCAAACTCTGACACGGTCTTTTAAAAAAATTGCCCATGTCTGAGTTTGGGTGCCGTTTGTATGTTAACTACTCAATTGAGCACCGGGGTGCTCGGGTACGCTCAGTGCTCAACCCAGTGAGAGCCGCTTGCGGTCTCTGAATAGCTCTCCCTAGTAGTGATGAGCGAGTACCAAAAAGCTCGGGTGCTCGAGGCTCGGGCCAAGCATCCCAAGATACTCGTGTACTCGGCCCGAGCACCGAGCCCAATGTTATCCTATGGGAGACCCGAGTATTTTTCTGAAATGACCCCCCGGCAGCATGTAGAAACCCTAAAAATGTCACAAAAGTCTCAGAAGAGTGCTCAAATGACATGGCAACAGCATGGGGGAGACCCCTTGAAGCATTTATCACTCAAAAGTCACAGCTGTGAACAATTTTGTCCGAGTTTTACGCCATTTTTACGGACTCACCAGAAAACCTTCCAAAATGACACCAAAATGAATTTTCATGGCGGAAATGTTAAGGGCACATACCCAATAGTGAGATAGAGCTGGTGTATGTTACTTTTTGAGATTAATACATGAAAGATTTTATGTAAAAAACATTGTGTGGCACTCCGATGTACAAAACGCACGTTTTGTGCTTTTTACTAGCGATTTCGGTCATTTTTTTTCATTCTATCTCCCGTCGGTCGGTCTCGCTCTGTCGGTCTCTCTCTGTCTTGTCTGTCCCCCTCTCAGTCTGTCGGTCAGTTCTCCCCCCTCTCTCATACTTACCGTTCCCCGATCACTGCCGCGGCGCTGCACAGCTGTTCACTAAACTCCGGCGGCTTTTCCTCTTTTGAAAAAGCCGGCCGCTCATTAAACAATTTCGTATTCCCTGCTTTCCTGCTTTTCGGCGTCTATGATTGGTTGCAGTGAGACACACCCCCACGCTGAGTGACAGGTGTCTCACTGCACCCAAACACAGCAGCCGGTGGGTGTGTGTATATGTGCAGTGAAATAAATAATTAAATAATTAAAAAAAACGGCGTGCGGTCCCCCCCAATTTTAATACCAGCCAGATAAAGCCATACGGCTGAAGGCTGGTATTCTCAGGATGGGGAGCTCCACGTTATGGGGAGCCCCCCAGCCTAACAATATCAGTCAGCAGCCGCCCAGAATTGCCGCATACATTATATGCGACAGTTCTGGGACTGTACCCGGCTCTTCCCGATTTACCCTAGTGCGTTGGCAAATCGGGGTAATAAGGAGTTAGTGGCAGCCCATAGCTGCCACTAAATCCTAGATTAATCATGTCAGGCGTCTCCCCGAGAAACCTTCCATGATTAATCTGTAAATTACAGTTAAAAAACACACACACCCGAAAAATCCTTTATTAGAAATAAAAAACACCAACAAAGTCCCTCATCACCAATTTATTAACCCCGACAAACCCTCCATGTCCGGCGTAATCCACAGTCCTCCAGCGTCGCATCCAGCTGTGCTGCATGAAGGTGACAGGAGCTGCAGAATACACCGCCGCTCCTGTCAGCTTCACACAGTAACTGAAGACAGCCGCGCGATCAGCTGAGCTGTCACTGAGGTTACCTGGATCCAGCGGTGGATGCAGCGGTGGCCGTGGGTAACCTCAGTGACAGCTCAGCTGATCGCGCTACTCACCACCGCACCGGTCAGCTCCACGCAGCAACTGAGGTGAGTATCGTGATCAGCTGAGCTGTTACTGAGGTTAATCGTGGCCACCGCTGGATGCAGCGGTGGCCGTGAGTTACCTGACTGACAGCAGCTGATCGCGCTACTCACCTCAGTTGCTGTGTGAAGCAGACAGGAGCGGCGGTGTATTCTGCAGCTCCTGTCACCTGCATGCAGCAGAGCTGGACGCGATGCTGGAGGCCCGTGGATTACGCCGGACATGGAGGGCTTTGTCGGGGTTAATAAATTGGTGATGAGGGACTTTGTTATTGTTTTTTATTTCTAATAAAGGATTTTTCGGGTGTGTGTGTTTTTTAACTGTAATTTACAGATTAATCATGGAAGGTATCTCGGGGAGACGCCTGACATGATTAATCTAGGATTTAGTGGCAGCTATGGGCTGCCAAAAACTCCTTATTACCCCGATTTGCCAACGCACTAGGGTAAATCGGGAAGAGTCGGGTACAGTCCCAGAACTGTCGCATCTAATGTATGCGGCAATTCTGGGCGGCTGCTGACTGATATTGTTAGGCTGGGGGGCTCCCCATAACATGGGGCTCCCCATCCTGAGAATACCAGCCTTCAGCTGTATGGCTTTATCTGTATGGTATTAAAATTGGGGGTGACCGCACGCCATTTTTTTTAATTATTTATTTATTTATTTTACTGCACAGTATAGACACGTCCACCGGCTGCTGTGATTGGGTGCAGTGAGACACCTGTCACTCAGCGTGGGGGCGTGTCTCACTGCAACCAATCATAGGCGCCTGTGGGCAGGGAAAGCAGGGAATATGAGATGGCTGTGTGCAGAGCACAGCGCGCCCACCGGTATAAAGGCTCGGTCACGCTGTGCGGGCCGGCCAATCACTGCAATTCCACAACTAACAGGGCTGTGGCATTGCAGTGGTCTGCCAGCCAATCCTTGCATGAGGGCTGGCTCTCAAAAGAGCGCCAACATTCAGGGATGAAGACCACGAGTACAGCACGAGTAACGCGAAATTACTCGGTACCCGCCGAGTAGCCCGAGTACAGTGATACTCGTGCGAGTACCGAGTAGTGACAAGCATACTCGCTCATCACTACTCCCTAGGGATACATCCAGTTTTTGGCTGGCTGTATGTGGGCAGAGAGCCAAACTGCCCAAATATTGACTTCCATTATACTTATTACTCGAGTTGAGCCCATAAGTTCGAGTCTCCATTGACTTATATTGGATTTGGGGTCCAAGGTACAATTTTAGGTTGGAGAACCCAAACATTTACGGGTCTGCTCACCTCTACTAATGATAGGTCATCAATGTCAAAGTCCTGGACAACTCTTTTAACTTGGAATATACAGTGGTCCACTGTTACGAGGGGGACCCGGGGAAGCGTGCCAAGATGGGAAATGGACAGCTTCCGTCGGTCAAGGTCCACTGTGCGGTGTAAGGGACCGCTGCTATGGTGGGTGAAGAGTGAGCGGGTTGCTGCTAGCGATCGTCTGGAATGTCACAGACGATCTATGTACACCGGTCTGCCCTAACCCGTGAGGGTTGTATGGCACGGATCTCACGGCTCGGTGTACCTGTTGCACGGGGAAGCACAGAGGTGCCCACGCACGTGTGCCAGTGGAAGTCACGAGAATATGGCACGAGGGTAGCACAGAGGTGCCCACGCACGTGTGCTTTCAATAACCAGGTGAGTCCGGCGGAGACTTGAGGAGCTCACCTGGGACAGGAACACGGCCTGTTGAAGGGGATACTGCCGGAGCAGCAAGGCAGGGACACGGCCTGCAAACCAGGTGCTGCCTAAGCAGCAAGGGCCAAGCCCACAAAAGACAGTAATGCCTGCGCAGTGGCGTGGCAACACGCTGCCAGACATCCAAACATAGAAGGACAGTCGCGCGCCGTCATGATGGCAGGGGGAGCTTTTAAGGAGGTGTAGCTCCACCCAAGGGCGGGCGCGAGGCGGAGATGACGGACTTGACCCAATCAGGGTCCATGACGTCCCAGCCTGGCCAGTCAGGATTCACCACGTCACCAGCCTTGTCATCAAGCCGTGTGACGTCAGTGGGCGAATCAGGACCCACCACGCATTGCACATGCTCACCCTCCTGCCTCTGGGAAATAGAGGCGGGATCCTCGGTCTCACAATGTGCAGGGATAACGGGAGTCTCACTGCTTCCCTGAGTAGCAAACCTCTGCACATTGCGCAACCTCGCAGACCTTCGGGGCCGCTGAGCAGGAGGACCCGCGGCAGGCCAGAAATGGGAGACCGCTTCACTCCTTGTAACAGGAGAACCACTAGGTGTCACCCTTCTGCTGCCTCTCTGAGAAGGTATCTCCTGCACACTGTGCAGTCTGGCAGACCTTCGGCGCTGCTGAGCAGGAGCGCTTGTGGCAGGCAAGGAATGGGAGACTGCCTCAGTCCTTGCCTCAGGAGAGCAACGAGGTGTAACAGTCCACCATATCCTGTCCACCACCATTACCTTGAGAAGGGTGGCAGCTATAGGCATAGAAGTGGTGTCTAGGTATAGTAATGTAGGCATGTGCTACACAATGAAACCACCTATAAAGCCACTTGGTGGAAAACAACAGAGTTAGCATTTTTATCTCAAAAATCGAACGAGAGAGAGAAAAAAAAAATAAATTACAAAGTTGTAGGGCATCATCAATTCAATACGAATCGACACCTTTCATACAGAAATACTATGATATGAAACCCATGACCCCCCCCAAAACATTGAATGCTGGTTACGCATATGGCGCTCATTTAACTTTGATGCTGAAAGTGGCCCCCGTCAGCTGCAATGCACATCTGGCCTCTGCACAGCATACTGTATCTTGCTGCACGTTGTGCAATATGGTAGGTGACACGTTTGCACAAGCATCTGTGATATGTCATCATAGGTCCTGCAATGTTGGTGGAGGGGTCGCATACACCTGCTGTGTGATGTGACCTCACAGAAAGAGGTCCAATGGGGTCAGGTCAGGTGAGCGTGGAGGCCACTCCATGCAGCCACCATACCCAATGACTTGTAGGAAGGTCTCTATGAGGTATCGCTTCACGTCCGCAGCCTTGTGAGTTTTACACGTTCTAATCATAGCATTTCTGTATGCAAGGTGTCCATTCGTATTGAATTGATGATGCCCTACAACTTTGTAATTCACTTTTTTTCTCTATCTCGTTCCATTTTCGAGATAAAAATGCTAACTCCGTTGTTTTCCACCAGGTGGCGCTATAGGTGTTTTCATTGCGTAGCGCATGGCTACTTTACTATACCTAGACACCACTTCTATGCTTATAGCTGCCGCCATTCTCAAGTTAATGGCGGTGGACAGGATATGGGTGGACACACTGTATAAAAAATGTAATACCCTTTGGCTGTAGTTCATGATCAGTAGTTCTGATTTACACATTGTACGGCAAACACCAGATTTGGGATTACTAATCATGTAATCAGACCATTAGGATTTTCATTTGTAATGATGTTGAGGTCTCTGATTATTCCTAAAATTATGAATACAAAGTTGTAAAAACTCTCAAAAAGAGTCTTTTCGTATTCTAGCGCCACCTGAGCAAACTGAGCACAATGGAAAGAACTGCACCTCTTGTTACGACGTTGGCTTGACCGAGTGTAGCAGCAACAAAACGATTACGTGTTGGAAAGAAGACGACAAATGCGCCACTTATATTGGAAAGTTTAAAGATCCAGGTATTAGATCTAAATAATGATATATTTCCATTTTATGTACAACTGCAGCAATGTACGTCTTTATGTAGGTGACCACTAGCATCTTAGGAGGTCCCACACATATTTTATACTTGAGACCCAGCCACCAAGTATAGGAACCCCATCCATCAGCTGTAATCTAGGATGGAACCCAGAATCCACCGTAGATTTTCCCTGCAGCACCTCCAAAGGCGACTTGTGGTATTGCAGTTTCCATTGCAAATATTTTTTTTTTTCCCCAAAATGCAATAATATTTTAATTCCAAAAAAAAACAAAAACAAGTTTTTTGCAGCAGCTCTCTGCTTTGGCTAATCGATAACGACCCTAAATATTGGACCATTTTAAAATCAGTATTACTTAATAGGTACTTAACAACATAGTTGTAAATCAGACAATCCCTTTTTAATACATGAATATTTGGGCCGCAATGAGTGGACACTTGTCATTTTTAAGCAAAGCTTTTTTAGAAAAATTACAATGCTTCTTAACTCCTTTACGACTGCGGGCCATACTGGTATGACCTAAACTGTCATAGTGTAATCACCTACGTCTGCTGCAGGCAGCCGGCGGTGATCCGTGCACATGTCTGCTGATTTGTACAGCAGACGTGTGCCTCGCAGGCGCAGGTGGATTCGTGATCCACCCGCACCTGTCAACCCCTTAAATCGCGCTGTCAAAATGTGACAGCGCGATTTAAATGCATGTCACGGTAAAAGTTCATTCACGTGGCTCCATGAGCTGTGAGCCAATTATTGCCATAGTACACAAGGAGAAAAAGCAAAGGCAAACCATATGGCACTCAACTCATCTGAGTTGAGTGCTATATGGTTTGCCTTTTCTTTTTCTCCTTCTTTACTTCATGTTTAGTAGGCAATTGGCACCCTCAGTATAATTATTCATTTGTGATATAGCTGCTGTCTATTCCCATCCTCTTTTTTGATGATTGTCATAGTAGCACAGGATCATGTGATGACTCCTGTAGCTCACATGATTCACTTCCTGTTTCAGCTGGCCAAGTGTTGACTGTTACAAGAAATGAGTATTTCTAGTGATCTCAGCTGTGTAGCTGTGATCAACAGAAATGAATGAGCGATCAGACTGCTGATCCTTATAGCCCCCTAGGGGAACTAGTAAAAAAAATAAAAAAGTAAAAAAAAAGTTTTAAAACATTTTTAAAAAAAGAAACCTAAATGTTCAAATCCCCCCCCTATCGCCACATTGAAAATGAAAGAGTTCAAAAAAATAAAAAATATACACACATTTGGTATTGCTGCACTCAAAAATGCCCGATCTATCAAAATATAAAATCAATTAATCTGATCGGTAAATGGCGTAGCAGCAAAAAAATTAGAAACGCCAAAATTATGTTTTTTGGGTGCATCAAATTTTGCGCAAAATGTAATTACAGGCGATCAAAAAGTAGTATCTGAGCAGAAATGGTACCATTAAAAATGTCAGCTCGAGACGCAAAACTTAGCCATCACTGAGCCATTGATCCTGAAAAATGAAAACGCCACAGGTCGTGAAAAATGCCACTTTTTTGGACAAACCAGATTTTTTGTAACCCCATAGAAAAAAGTAAACCTATACATGTTTGGTGTCTACAAACTCATACCAGCCTGAGGCATCACCCTGGCATATCAGTTTTACCATATAGGGAACATGGTGAATAAAATATTCCAAAAACAATGATGCAATCACACTTTTTGCAATTTTTCCACACCTGAAATTTTTTTGCTGTTTTCCAGTAACTATATGGTAAAACTTATGGTTTAATTTAAAACTTGTCCTGCAAAAAAACAAGCCCTCATATGGCAAAATATAAAAGTTACGGCTCTCAGAAGAAGGGGAGAAAAAAAATATGAAAAATGGAAAATCGGTCGGGGGTGAAAGGGTTAATTTTCACTGTCTATCCCTTTAAAAGTGATTCGCTAAGGAAGAAGGGAAGCTGTAGGCTGTCACACGTAGGTTTTTACAAACATCACTGGCGTCATGGCGGCGTTGGGATCTGTTCAGACTACAGATTCTGACACTCCGCCTGATAACTTCTATGATGTCTGTGATCATCGTAGGCAGACTCGGGCATTGACCTGCCGAGTGGTAATTCATAGGCAGTTTAGCAAGAGTTAATCTCTGCTGATCTCTTTGTTAGTCTCCTTTGATCATATGTTGTGAGGGAGCCAATCATATCTGCTCACCTCCTATATACAGTTAGGTCCAGAAATCTTTGGACAGTGACACAATTTTCGCGAGTTGGGCTCTGCATGCCACCACATTGGATTTGAAATGAAACCTCTACAACAGAATTCAAGTGCAGATTGTAACGTTTAATTTGAAGGTTTGAACAAAAATATCTGATAGAAATTGTAGGAATTGTCACATTTCTTTACAAACACTCCACATTTTAGGAGGTCAAAAGTAATTGGACAAATAAACCAAACCCAAACAAAATATTTTTATTTTCAATATTTTGTTGCGAATCCTTTGGAGGCAATCACTGCCTTAAGTCTGGAACCCATGGACATCACCAAACGCTGGGTTTCCTTCTTCTTAATGCTTTGCCAGGCCTTTACAGCCGCAGCCTTCAGGTCTTGCTTGTTTGTGGGTCTTTCCGTCCTAAGTCTGGATTTGAGCAAGTGAAATGCATGCTCAATTGGGTTAAGATCTGGTGATTGACTTGGCCATTGCAGAATGTTCCACTTTTTTGCACTCATGAACTCCTGGGTAGCTTTGGCTGTATGCTTGGAGTCATTGTCCATCTGTACTATGAAGCGCCGTCCGATCAACTTTGCGGCATTTGGCTGAATCTGGGCTGAAAGTATATCCCGGTACACTGCAGAATTCATCCGGGTACTCTTGTCTGCTGTTATGTCATCAATAAACACAAGTGACCCAGTGGCATTGAAAGCCATGCATGCCCATGCCATCACGTTGCCTCCACCATGTTTTACAGAGGATGTGGTGTGCCTTGGATCATGTGCCGTTCCCTTTCTTCTCCAAACTTTTTTCTTCCCATCATTCTGGTACAGGTTGATCTTTGTCTCATCTGTCCATAGAATACTTTTCCAGAACTGAGCTGGCTTCATGAGGTGTTTTTCAGCAAATGTAACTCTGGCCTGTCTATTTTTGGAATTGATGAATGGTTTGCATCTAGATGTGAACCCTTTGTATTTACTTTCATGGAGTCTTCTCTTTACTGTTGACTTAGAGACAGATACACCTACTTCACTGAGAGTGTTCTGGACTTCAGTTGATGTTGTGAACGGGTTCTTCTTCACCAAATAAAGTATGCGGCGATCATCCACCACTGTTGTCATCCGTGGACGCCCAGGCCTTTTTGAGTTCCCAAGCTCACCAGTCAATTCCTTTTTTCTCAGAATGTACCCGACTGTTGATTTTGCTACTCCAAGCATGTCTGCTATCTCTCTGATGGTTTTTTTCTTTTTTTTCAGCCTCAGGATGTTCTGCTTCACCTCAATTGAGAGTTCCTTAGACCGCATGTTGTCTGGTCACAGCAACAGCTTCCAAATGCAAAACCACACACCTGTAATCAACCCCAGACCTTTTAACTACTTCATTGATTACAGGTTAACAAGGGAGACGCCTTCAGAGTTAATTGCAGCCCTTAGAGTCCCTTGTCCAATTACTTTTGGTCCCTTGAAAAAGAGGAGGCTATGCATTACAGAGCTATGATTCCTAAACCCTTTCTCCAATTTGGATGTGAAAACTCTCATATTGCAGCTGGGAGTGTGCACTTTCAGCCCATATTATATATAGAATTGTATTTCTGAACATGCTTTTGTAAACAGCTAAAATAACAAAACTTGTGTCACTGTCCAAATATTTCTGGCCCTGACTGTATGTTGGCTAGATACTTTCCTCTATGCCAGCCATAGTTTATTTTAGCTGGTCTGGTGAGCTGTTGTGATCCACACTAACTCGTTCTAGTAATAGTTGTTATGGAGTTGACCATTGTTGTCTTTATTTTTGTCACTTCTTTCCTGCTCTTTCTTTTCTCCTGAGTCTCTCATTGTTTGTTTCTTTGAGTTTGCATTGTGTTAGAGTTTGGTTTTTCAGTCTGTCTTTATATTTGTTTACATCTACCTCCTGCTCTATCCTTCCCTTGTAGGAAGATTAGTTCTGGTCAGGAGCACAGTCAAGCACATGTGTTGTCAATGTCATCCAAGTGAGTACTGGTGTGGAGCTCCCTCTGGTGGCCAGGAATGGTAATGAAGCAGAGTTGGAATCTGTGATTCAGACAGGTGATGGAATTTATTGGCAATCCAGGAAATCCTATTGCAGATCAGCCTAGTTTATTTAGGCGTGCATTGTGTACCTGGCGGTCACTGGTGATAAATGTTCCTGCTGCTTCTGAAGAGGTCTGGGAGTTCTCTCTTCTGATTTTCCCATTTATTTGGTGCCTGAATTTACTCCAGATAAAGT